>NC_051047.1:10039904-10284904 GCF_904848185.1 Acanthopagrus latus | reverse complement strand
GGGTTAAATGTACAGTGCAGGCCCATTTTTCTGCAACGTCTCTCATTTTTGAGGAGCCTGACCGGCGAGCATGAGCTCAAAATGCAAGTGTGAGAGCAAATGGAATTAAAATTCTTTGAAATTCGGGGGAAACTCAGTGAGATGTGTGGCTTATCGCCAACAGTGATCTTTATTAAAAATAGGTCAGAGCGAAAAGGACAAACCGTGGCTCGTGAATTGATGAGTTATGCTATGATTTATTTATTTATTTCTCCTGAGCAGGAAAGCATTTTAAAAAAGAAAAGGGGGGGAAAAAATCCTAAGATCAGACCACAGAGTGAATCCATGATGTCAGCACTGACCATAATTCAGGATGTACGTCATGGCACGCCTGTACATATATATAGCCTTCTGTTGCCAGGCAAATATAGGATAAAAATAAAAGTATCACTCTGCATTAATATTTTAATTGTCACAGCACGCAAATTCAAATATAGCTTGCAAAATGTCAACTCAATTCAAATGAGGAAACACTATTGTGTTTATAAGAGACTTTTCTGAAATATTTCCATGGAGTCAGGTCGCACGGTCAGCCTGTGTGTGTGTATGAACAGTGGGCCTATAGAGAGGATGGAGGCGAATAAACTTCAGATCAACATCTATTCAATCTAACAAAATCACCCTACATCCAGATCATGACAACAGTCTTTTTAGTGTATCTGTGTGTAATTACAGGAATGGATGATGTTCCGCACTCTCACACACCGAGGATCTAAGTGTGTGATGCTTATTAAAGTAAAAAACCTTTTTATTATTATTATTATTCCTACGATTAAAAAAAAATATAACTAAAAAATCTGTTACTTCTTACTGTTATATCATTTTACACTTAAGTACATTTTCACCTGTTTTTGGATATGTGGCTCCGAAACGGAAGCAAAACAGATGTGTTATTCTATAAATTTACTGTTAATTAAAATAAGAACGACCTTAATAAAAGCATCTTAATATACAGAAACCACAACAGCAAAAGAATATTAAGCCTGACAACAGGTGCAAGATGTAAACAGTGGAACATCAGGCCGTCCGTCAGTGGATCACATCGGTTGTGTTTATGAACACGCAAAATAAATAAATAAATAAATAAAAAAAGACATACTTTATATTTAAATAACTTCACCTTGTGAAAGGTACAAGAATTTAATAATTTTCGAAATTAATCAAAATGAATTACATTGAGGTGGTTTATATTTGCACACACACACACACACACACGCGTGCGGAATCCCCTAAGTCTGTCTTGCAGCGATGCTGGTATAAAATAATACATATTGTACTGAAGCATAACATTTCTTAAATTAAAATAAAGTATAAAAGCATGAATTTCTAAAATATTAATATTTCAAAACATGTTTAAAAATGCAAGCCTTCGTGTTAAGGAAAACAGTAATCCTGAACTGCGCACAAATCTTACTGTTTTCTCTAATGTTATTTTGTGTATATTTAACCTCTGTCAAATGCCCTAGTTCCTGTTTGACGTACAATTATATTTGCGAAAACAAATCTGAGAATTCAGGATTATCATTAAAAAAGGCCTACAAGGCCAAATGGAGAAAGGCTGCAGCCACATGCGTTTGTTCAGTGGACGGTAAAGTATCACTGGGCCTAGGCCATTGATATAAATATCCATGGACATCACACAAAATGTGAGCGATGAAGTAATCATGTTAAAAAATGTATTTATCTTATTTATATCTTATATAAAACGCGAGCTCTGGGCCGCATGGCTGAGTAAACAGGTGTAACTAGTTTCGTCTCCTCAGTCATCTGATTCTTAACTTTATTTTTTAAATGTGTAAATTCACATGAAGCATGTTGTGTAAAATGTAGTAAAATCCACAGGTTAACCAACTGGTAAATCGTTACCCTAACGGCCAGTGACAACATGAATGTAGTGATTCTCACTGGAACAGCGTGAGGTGGGATTATCATCGGATGTCCCCACACAACTGAGATGTCCGCATTACGTGCGCATACGACTTAAAATGGAGGTTTTTAGCCATGTTAGGGGACATCATGGCATTCGTTACAGCAGTGCAGATTTTTTCAATGAACATTGTAACATATTATAAGTTTGTAGGCATAAAGCCCCAATACATTATATTATGAGATTGAGTCGATTTTAGTGAGCCAATATATAATAAAGGGGGCTTATAGGGCCGTGCAGAATTTAAAAATGTTAACAATAAAATACATATTTCTCCTTTTACAAACTGAATGCTTTTGATATTTCAGAAAGACGTCTGGTGTATTCAGTCTGCAGTGTAATGATTGTAATAAATTTAATCCGCCGTAAATCTGCCTGTGTCACGGCTCGTGATGAACAGGCCGGACCGCAGCGCGGGCCATCGCGTGCTGAGTCTCTTCACTGTGAATGGCGCCTCTACTGAAATCCATGCAAGGGCTCTTAATGTGCAGAACAAGTACAGTACAACTTAAATAAAAGATTAATGGAATATGAGGACGGCATTCTATTAAAAGGCAGGTTTAGCATGTCATGTTCAAAACACATTACAGACAAAAGCCATTTTAAAAGTTTATTTCTTGAAGTGTGCAAACATTACAGTGAAAAGCAGGAAGATGGAAATACATTTTAACTTTCGTGTTGGAGGCTAACTCAAAACCTGAGTGTAAACAGTGTACCTGTAAGCATCTCTCACCGTCAGTCACTGTTTGGTGGTCTGAGTACATTCAGTGGTTGTTTGCGCTGATTGTGAGTGGTCAGCTTTGCTTCAGCAGCACGATCAATACTGGAGACTTCAGCTAGAGTCTTAACTCCAATATTTACGTGCTGCTACAGTAAGGCGACCAGAAGATGACAAAGGCAAACCCAACAAACTTATATACTTTTTAATCATCAGAAAAACATTTGTCTATGTGGCATTCTTCAGACAGTGAAGGCTGTGTGCAAGAGTCAATGTAAACAACATTAGTGATCAGTGAAAAAGTGTCAACAAGTTGAAGAGCTGCAAGCTGACAGCCAGGTTGTATATTCAGATTTTACTGCGGCAGCACAGTATGGCCTGCATCTCAGTGTAAACCACAAACCATTCCGTGCTGCTACAGCATCACCCGAAAAGCAATCATGGTCCCCCAGCTTCATCCACTTAATGCTTCATCCTCCATCCCTCATCTTCTGGACTTCTAGTTGAAACCACATGTCTACAGATACGCTTATTTCCTATCATGTATCTACCTAAACGATGTTCAGACGGTGAGCAGCATCTTCTGTCCACTCTTGCAGCAGGCAAGGAGGTTCACCACCTGAAACACACACAAAGACAAAACACAGTTTAATGTTACTCTGAGGTCAACCAAAATAACAATCGTAAATTCAATATATGGTATGTGGACACTAGAAAACTACACTCATACATGGTAGTTGAATATCTCATTTTAAAGCAATAGGGAATCACTGCCTTTTTATAACAGCCTCCAATCTTTTGGAAAAACTTTCCACCTGATTTTGGAGCCTGGCTGCAGAGATTTACACCATTTTTGTCACTTTGTGAGGTTGGGCACTGATGTTGGTCATCGCTCAACATCGCTTGGCTCAATATCAGCTTCCAATTCATCCCAAAGTTGTTGGTCTGGGTTGAGGTCACATCTCTCTTCAGGCCAGTCAAGTTTTTCCAAACCAAAAGCAGAAAAAAAATCTTTATGGATGTTGCCTAATGCACAGGAGCACTGTCATGTTGAAACAGGAAAGGGCCTTCCCCAAACTGTTGCCACAACACTGGAAACACACTGTTGTCTAAAATATCACAGTATGCTGCAACATTAGGATTCCCCTTAACATGGGTTGTCCATGTACTAGTTATAGAGTGCTCCAAGTAATTTCACATTCAAGTCCAAGGATTTCTTTTTTTTTTTTACAACTTTTGCTAGTTAAGTGAAACACAACAATAGACTGCATTTCAGTAGAAACAGCACAGTTGATTCAGTTGTTAAAAAATGTCTGATACTGCCATTAAAAAAAGCTGCACAAGTTTTGAACAATTAGAAGGAGAAACTGCATTTGCCAGTCTGAAATTATAGACTCAAATTACTTAGTAGCATAGCTAATGTTCTCAATAAATGTACAACTGTCATATGGTAAAAAATAAAAAATAAAACATTCACAGTAACTGTAAAAACAGGGGCAGTGTTGACAGGGAGAACATTGGAAGTCTGGGCATTGAATGACTCAGGATAAAAATCAAATTTTCTAAGACGTTGCCATATCACTCCAAATACTGTCATCTTCAAGCCCAGTGACATATATTAGTGCAACTGACAGGTGATCTATAGACACCTGAGGGTGAGAATTTTCATCTAAGCAACAAAACAGGGCCAGAATTAAACAACCAACAAGTGCCAAATTCAAGTAGATTGTCCATTTTGCGAGTAAATCTCTGAAGGGATTCTGTCACATTAGGAGGTAAATGACTGTACCAAAATAGTCAGGTGTCGTTTTTGAGCGCACTGCTTCCATCCTTTCTGTGTCCAAGTCTGACACATATCATGCATTCTGAGTCACATCATACAGTGCCTCCACTATGTCCTTCTTGCGGGCTCCGAGTTTCACAGCACTGTTTACCTACAGGACATCAGCTACTCTATTAAACTTGCTGCCGAGCACAATCCCACAAAATCTGTGATGCTGTGGCACCAGGAGGCCAGACGGTGCAAGGAGGAGGGTGACTGCAGTAGAGAGCAAGGAGACTGATGAAGAGATTTAAGTTGATTAAAATCATCATAATAATAATCATGAAGCAACTGATTTTTATCTCTGATCTTTAAGTACACTTAAAAGCAAATACTTAAATCCATCTTGCCTCTTTTTTAGGTAAAAAACAAACAAACCCAAAACACAATACCCCAACAAATTACACAGAAATGTATGTATTTGTAATACAAAAGGCAATTTACAATGTAGGCATGTGGAAAATATGATGATCATTGGATTTTTTTTATCCTCTAGTCCCATTGGCCTGGGGTCAAAAGTTAATTTGGACACTGGCTTCTGAGATGGTGCTTGTGATAAAGAGTCTAGTATCTCACTCAGGCTGACTTCCAAGAAAAGTTTCACCATGGCGAAACAAGCATCTGATTTTTACCAATGCACTTTAACCCTTAATGAAGCAATAGTCAAGTTATTGAAGACACCAAGAATCTCAGGTTTGCACAAGTTACAAGACATATTTTGTCTATTCAATTGTCATTTCGCAAATCACTAAATCCTACAAACTTCAGACGTGTTGTTCAATATCTGACCTCACGTGTAGAGGAAATCAACTGAAAGACAGAACAGGAAGAATCAATAATGCACCATTAAAAAGTTGCTCTTAGTAACAGCAGTGTCAACTTTTGTTTGTTGGCCATCCTATTAACTTCAACGACAGAATTTCATAACAAGATCTCCTTTGTAAGCAAAAACAAACTTTATCAAGATAATAATCCTGGAGGAGATTGGGTCCAATGGATGTGTTGCCACTAGAGGTCTCAATGGACCTGTAATTATGACCTTTGTATGAAATGGACCTGATATCCTGAACCTAGTAACATCTCAAACAAACTTCCCTCCAAAACAAAAGACGGTGACAAGACATGCAGTCCTCTCTCTCTCACACACACACAAACATACACAGACACATACACCACAGAAGCACACACTTCAGTGCAGCTCAGAGAAGATGTTGCAATTTGTGATAATTAACAAAGAAAACAAAAACAAAAAAAAGAAAAGAAAAAGAACAAGTGAGGGTCATCTGCACCTGCTTTAATTAGTTATACTGTATGACAATGCAGCCCTGAAGACAAACAAATACATGTCAGACCATCTGACTTTGGTTCTTTCATGCATCTAAAAAGCTGCATTTCGGAATCTGACTTTTAAATGTTGGTGTCTCACAAACACTAGCTGGGTGATTGTGCCTGTTCTTAATTACATTACATATTACAGCAATAACATAACTGGCCACAAAGAAATTTCACTGTGATATATTGCACATCTCAAGCGAGAACTAATCCTGTGGTATGCTTTAGAAAAAATGCCAGTTACATAAACTGTGTAATTGCTGAAATAACATGTTCATTAACTTCCAGTGGCTACATCACCTACAAGTATCACTGCACAGAGGCTTCATCTGGCCTAAAGTTTCTGCAACAGCAACTCTGTCGTCTGGCAGCCTTGCTTTCTTCTGTTAATTAGGACTATGTGCAATCAGTGCTGACATTTTCTCTGAAATTCTAAAATGTACATTACATATTCTAGTATTGACTTATCCTTCTATCACAATACACCCGATGGTGAGGACCAGTGAGTGCAGTGCGCATTTTATATTTTGAAAATATATATATATATATATATATATATATATATATATATATATATATATATATATATATATATATATATATATATATATATATATATATATATATATATATATATATATATATATTTTTTTTTTTTTTTCTTTTTTTTTTCTCCAAAATTATTATCATTATGGTCAATTGGTATTTAGAAGCCTGGCCCTGTTAAAGCATGTATGATGACATTTATGCCCCAACATAAAGAAATTATCTTACAACTGCATAAGGGAAAAACATTTTGCAAGTAAAGTTAGTATGAAAATGACAGACTTCCTCAAGAAAAGTCATATTTTACATTTAGTACCAATTTTACAGTTGGTTTGGATTCACACTGATTATGCTCAAGACATCTGAGAGGTCAGACATCCAAATTCATACTGTGGGTGATTTTTAACTTTACAGGGGGTGTGTAACTATCACATCACTGGGGCATGACAACGTGTCCTTGTTTGAGTCCTGGGTCCAAACCCCCCACAAAAAAGGCGACGTAATGTGAGCTAATTGAAGCAGTGCCTAATACATTTTTGTGAGAAACAAATAATTAAATAACTATTTTAACAATCAATTAAAAGTTTGCTACATGCAAGTGCCACATATTTGTTGGTATCAGCTCCTCCAGGATTTTAAATCCAATCAGCTGTTTTAGCTGTTTAAAAATAAGTACTCTGAAGATATGAATGGACTGATGAAAGTTGCAGGTGGAAAGGGGCATTTGTCATCTTTTCAATCATTTGAATAATTATTTAATAAATTAACAAAAAATTCCCACGATTAATCAGAATAAAAATAATTGTTTTTGGCTGCCCTAATTATAAACTAAAGTTACAGACTACACCCATCCTGCATTAACTTTACATATGCAGCATAATGTTTATCAACATGATGCAATGTGGAAAAACACACAACGTACACTAACTTGGAATCACATATACAAAAGTTGCCTAATCATTTCCTTATCTTCCATTTTTAGCTTATTTATGCAGAGTCAGAGAGAGTATTGTATGCATCAAATTGGGACAACTATTTTACCCAGTGCATCTGTACAAATTATTTAAATAAATTACACAAAGGAACAAATCAGGTAAGCTGTCTATTTTTTAAGCTGATAATATACTTACAAGTCCAGGTGGAATTGTTCACATTAGTGACTCTAACCTCTCCCCATTTCTCTCCCTCTCCTTTAAGGAAGCATGCCCAGACGTGTCACCTTCGCTGCTCAGCCTTTTTAACCCATTCCTACAACATTTGCTCCCTATACAACGGCCTCAAAGAGTCACCTGACCCCAAGGTTGAAGGTCAAGTAACCTCCTACACCCCATCGGGTAGAGAGACGTGGACATGACAACTCATCACCTCCCCAGAAGTGGTCTGGGCCGGCCTCTTCTGGGCTGTGTTACACCGTCTTCTGCCTGTATAAGCACAAACTAAATGGAGATCTACAATGACATCGTAAGCCATGGAAAAAACCCTGAATGGCAATCACATTCATCCACAAGAAAAGATCTATGCAAATTTGAGTTTCTCATTGTGTTCATAAAGCTTTCTATCTTTAGCCTCTGGGACAAGGCAGGAAACTCCTCCGAGTTAAATATCTGCAGACACAACTGCCTTGTTGGAAAGCACCAACATGTTAAAAACATCACTGATTAACACTAGTTTCAGAATATATTTGGAATACAATGAATGTAGGAGTAGAGCCCCCCGTTTCTTTTTCACTTCGACATGCAAGCTACATATATCCCCACACAATTAGAAATCCACCACTTGAACAGTTCAGACCAGAAAAACACCAGTGGGCTGGCCAATCATTGTTATTGTGTTTAGCAAGACAATATAGACAGTACATTTTCATGGCACCACAATAAGGTAGATAAAATGTTTCATCAGCAACTGGGGAAGAATGTACACCACAAGACAGTCATAAGGCAAACAAAAAAAACAATTTATCCATAATAACAGAGCAACCAATGGTGATGACATGTCAATAACTATGAAAAATACATTTAGCAAAAAATACTTTGAGAGGGTGTGTAAATCTAAATGGAGCCCACAAGGTGGTGAATCATTTTATTGTTCACTACAGACCAGGGATGCTACCTATGAAGACCTTCTCTGTTTGGTACAAAAACCAGTACTGTAATGGTATGTGTTAATCCTAGAAAAACCTGTTACATCTGCTCACCCAGCAAAACATGTCAAGCATAGCACGGGGAGAGTGACTGTGATTCCCTGGAAGCTACAGCCATGTCTTGTCAAATGTATTACAGAATACTCAATAAACATGTAGAAACACATACCAGGCATTCACGACAGAATAAACCAATTTCACAGGACAACACTGGTAGATATTTGAGAGTGACCTCTGAGTCACTCTAAAAAGTTATACACCACCCTCTCCATGTACTGTCAGGTGTGAGTGTGACAGACTGATTCTTCAAACTTTAGGTACACAATCTATACTTATGAATAAAATTGAGTGAAATACAGGAGTAGAAATTAAGTAACAATTTAAATAAATACACAAACAGCATGATGCTACTAAGATCTGAAACTGGTTTAGTGAAAACACAACAATTGTATATATGTAATGTAAGGTTTAATATGATTCATTGTACTGTTTTCACTCACAGAAGGACAGTACATGACTCAAAGGTTTATTTAAAATTAAAAAAGACATTTTAACCACTTCTAATAAAGGAAAGGACCACATTATGTGGTTACCCCATAATCACCAACAGCAGTGGCTGTCATCTAAACACACAAGTGTGTTTGGTGAAATATTCAATCTGAAAACTCAATCACTGTACCTGTCACTACTATACAAACAATGCATTTCAGCTCAGTACTATGCATTCCAGAACAAATTAATTTCTCAACTCCCCAGTTATTTACTACTTCATTTCAACTATCTCAAGCTTCCTTCTTCTGCCACGAAAGCCAGAGCAGCCATAAACAGGATGCAGACAAAGCTGTACACTGTGATGCAATTTCAAAAGCACGACCTGAGGACTTGATGTAAAGTTGACCAACAGCACGAAACTATATATAAAAAAAACATGGCTAGACCCAAAATACGTTTTTATAACCACCACAACCTTTAGGATGACACCATAGTTTCTTTTTTTAAATACACAACTTGCAGAACCGCCACTAACACTGACATTATGATCCAAATAAGTGTGCATGTTGTATGGACATGCACACATAAGAGGGACAAAAGAGGAAGCAAAGTGTGTGAGATGAATGACACACCCATACACCAATTACACAAACACACAGCCTATACCCATTTTAAATAAAAAAACAAAAACAAACAAAAAACATTTTTCAACACAAATGCCAAAGTTGAACAAAGTTGAATTCAGAAAGCAACACTGTGTGGTTCACAGTGTAAAAAAAAAAGTGTGTTAAACTGTTGACTGAGTTTACATGTTGCCAAAAAATTAAAAATAAAAATATATAAAAAAATATGGCTCTTGTGTATATTTAAACCTAAATTAGTTACATGAAAAAACAGGCATTAATAATCTTTCTGGTGATTTCACTACATTGCTTGTTAAGTTTACCAAGTACTAATACTAACTGTTAAGGCAGTTACAATTACACACCAGCAAGTCAACATTATACAAATAAACAAATGTAAAAGTATACATGCTGATCTGACAATTAAAAATACGTAAAATAAGTTGACTGAAGCAAACTTTTAAAAACCAACCAAACTAGACACTGTTGATCACACTGTGTGTGAAAATAACTGGTCTCTCTGAATTCAAGCCTCCTGTCTGACTGGGGCAGAGGGTGAGGTGTTACCTGCTTACTAAGTTAGGGCAACTAACACAGAAATACACAAACTAACCATCACCATTTTAGGACCATATAAATCTTTCCAATTTAACTGCTTACAAGTTAATACTTTGGGCTAATCTAGCACCCTCAGGTGAAAAAAAGGCTGCTGCAGCAGAAATGAAAACACCATGTGTGTGCAGTCAGAGGAGGCTGACTCTTGCTATGTCAGATCTTATTGCCAGTGCTGTTGCAGGTTATCATATTACTACCTAAAACCTAATTATCAAGTAGAGTATTCACTAGCATTGTAACAGCTGACATATTCTTGCCATCCAAGTCCATGTGTACCCCTGTCACTAAACAAAACAACAATAAAGGCGGGTCTGCAACTTTTTGAGTCTAACTGTCAAGGCTCAAAAGACCTGATTTAAGAGATGAGCCACATTTTGGAAATGTTTTAACATTTTTAAAGATCCTAAATTCAACCTAACCCAGTGGTGTAACTGGTCATAACAGAGGACCTAACTTAAACAGGCCATAAACTCACACAAACTGTTTCAACTTACTAGAGCTGCAGTGCACACAAACCAGAACAGCAGTAACTGACAATTATTCAAAAATGTCAGGTCCACCTTTATACACAAAATTGTCACCATTTCTGTGAAACAGGTGCACAGTACTATGCACTACACTGATGCAGCACCTACTGTATGCAAAAATCAAAGCCAATGCAAAACATATGCTTGTAAGAAACGTGTAGGGACCTGGCGCCCTCATATGCTGCCAGTGATATCAGCCTTAAATTGACAGATAATCACAAAAATACATGGACACTCACAAAAGATCACTTCCAAACTCATGGTTTAGCTGGACTGACTATTATTTAAAATTCCTTAAATTCAATTATGTTAAAGAGAAATGACTGATGCACAGAAAATAATCTGACAGCTTCAATTTAATGCTGCTGAGGCATAGAACTGAAACCAAGGTCAGCTTCTGGAAAATAACCAACAAGAATCGTGAAAACCTGTTCCCATCACTGCAAATTTGAATACTATAAAGTTTGTGCTGAGTGGTGCAGAAAGAAAGAAGAGAAGGGTGGGGGTTCTCTGCAGCCTGGCTACAACACATGTGAGCAAGTACAAGAAGAGAGGCACAGTTTCACCAGGAAATGGGGGTGGGAGCCCATTTTGCCGGAGGGGTCTGAGAAGACAGAATGATGAGTCACAGAATGTCATGCTAACAGTCTGAAACAGCACAACGGTGCTCTGCAAAGAGAGTGAAAAGGCAAATACCAGAGAACCGAGGCAAGACATAGACCTGTAGTATTTTAAGGAGATCAACTGTAAGCAAAATTGGAAAAAAAACTCTCATGGAACACAAATATTAATTTTACAATTTAAGTGTCAAATGGAGTGTCATGTCCTGATTATAAGAATTTGAGCAAAATATTTACACCCAGTTCACCTGTGTGAGCACATGAGATACACATACACAAACTAGAGGATCAGTGTGTAAAAGTTCATATATTACTAAGATTCTTGATCGCACAATTCCTCTTTGACACTGTGCTACCTCCTTCTCTCTATAAAATTATGACTAAAAATAATTCAAATCTGTAGTTTTCATGAAACAGAAATATCAACAATAAGCACACAAATTGCAGCTAATATTGTAAAACTGTTTACAAAAGATTGCTTCCATCAACTAAATTGGATTATAATGATCACTAATGCTGCCTTGAATGAAAAATAAAGTAATGCCTCTTACATGTATATTTAAGCCACTTTCCATTTTAACACATAAACAAACACTTCGAATCCTGACATTTGTAATGTCATCCTTTTTCTATGTCTACACTTTAAGAGCCAAGTATTCAGATATATTTTTATCCATAAGGGCAGTTTGACTTCCTTCCTTTATCAGAATGCTGGACTGACTAATTCTTGTATTAGCACTAAACAAACAGGCAGATCTACTTTGCATACACACGCACAATCAAATCAGCGTGGTAGTATCCCAAATGTTGTGAATCCATCCAAAATTTGATACTGAACTCTGAATAATTCCGTTTTACATGGAGCATTTTTACACCCCTTCTATGTGATGGGATGAAAAAGTATCCTTTGAAACATATCCCAACTTGGTGTAGAGACCTACATCATATCTCTCTTTTTTTTTTTTTTTTTTTGACACTGTAGACCAATTTATGAGGCTGTTTTCAAAAAAGATACTGTATCGATAAACAGGATTTTTTTGTTACATTATGTATCCATGTCATATTGGAGCATGACAAATAACAAAGCTATGTAACTTGCCAATCAATTTTTAAATACACCATGTGGTGTACAATACATATCAACAAAAGTATTTATTCCTAAAGCAGATAATTACATGCCTGTCACATTTTTAAGTTAAATACTATTCATTGTGCTTCATACACCCACAAATTTAAGTTTTCTTGTCAGTCAGACACATCATATCTCATAGTACAGCAATTTCCTCCTCCTCTTCGCTCTGCTATGTGGCTGTGAAAGGTCCTTCCCTCATGTCATTTTAGCTAATTTACCACCAACTAGATGCCCTCAAAAATAAATAAACAAAATTTCACTATGAGGTGGGCGGTTTCATTGTGAAGATGCAGTCCCACTTCTATTACAATCATTATACTAAGGCTACAATCTGCAATTTCAGTGATGAAAACTATGCTTTGGACAATCATATTTAGTTACATTTCCACTCAGGTCATGCAAAGCTAATCAGCACATCTATTAACCTTACAGCAGGCGAATATGTATGACAAAATAAAATTTTGAAAAATTCTGGAAAAAGGCTAGTGTCATTTGTGACGGGCCATGGGGGAAAAGGCATTGCAGGGAAAATGGACAGAGGTCTAGCTCACTTACTCAATGCAGTTAATTTGAACTAGATATTTTATATACACAAATCTAAACATGGCATCCGACAATGTAAGTAACTATTTGTTTAAATAAAAGCAACACTGTAAAATATAGAGAGGCCTCACATTATGTAACACATTAAACCGATCTCTGCTTAGAAGGAAGTAGAAGGGGCGGGTTCAGACGCACAATTATATGGAGCCTCTCTTTTCCTCTCTTATGCTTTATTAGTCAAGTAGTCGTGTTCCTGATGAGAAGCATTACGCAGCATAAAATATCACACATGACCAGGTCCGTTTTGTCACTCTTTACTAAACCGATTAGATCACGCAGAAGCTTTTTTCCCCCCCTTCAATGTTCTTGAATTTAATCAGGGTCCAGGGCACACGGAGAGTGGAGCAAGACTAGTGAGGGCAAAAAAAAAAAAAAAAAAAAAAAAGGAAAAAAAAGGCAAAAAGGAGAGCAAAGATTGAAACCCCCTCACCAAACACGATGAAACAACGAAACCCCAACATTACAGCGAGCCACGAGCAGCAACGCAACCAGCAAAGCGCTTTTTATTTTTAATAAGAAACGTTATTTCAACTTTATTGCATCGTTTGTGGTTATGACAGCCATCCGTCTCACGTTTAACACACCTATTAAAGTTGAACCGTCACAAGTTGCGACCTATGATTATTGACACTTGGCTGAGGGGTTAATTTCATAACCTACGATCAATGTAAGATATTCAAATCAATAAACAGATATATGAAACAAGTAAGGATACGACTTAAGGTAATTAATTGGTTATTGGTCATCGGAGTTACGTTAATACACAAGCTGTCGTGCAAATGCACGTTAACGACTACTTCACGACACAGACAGAAAAATAAAACAAACTCCGTCACTGTTATTAAGGCTTATCACTGAGTGTAAGGTCAAACTGCGATATAATGTCAAACTTACCAGGTGTTTTCTTTCTAACGATCCAAAAACCCGCTTGCAACAACACGTTTGCTATTTGCCAGCTCGGCCAAAAAGTCTGCCTTAGTTAACAAGCTTGGTAAAATTAAGTTACCACAAAAGGCACGGTGTCTGTCCCGGTCTCTCGTATTGATTTTTTTCCCTCCGAAGCCAGGGAAGGTGCCGTGTGCATTTGTTGACACTGCCGACTGTGCTCCTCTGCTCGAGCCTGGCTGCTTTTGCACCTCCCGCTCAAAACCGGGCTCCAATGCCAAAAAAAAAAAATGTCCATTATACTTCAAGTTTGATTTATAACGGCTAAGTTAGGTGTCTCCTGCATTCGAAAATTATTTTCCGCCTATTCTCCTTTTTTTTCCAAATATGTCCTCCTCGTCTCCTGGATAAAACGGACCGCTGTATGAGCGCATTTTTTTTTTTTTTTACCATTACAGCGCAGCAAAGTCAGAAATCCCTCTGTACGTGCTAGCACGCTAAGCTAGCAGGCTAGCTGCTAGGAGTAGGAGAAGCTGGCAAAGCTGGCCAAATGGCTAACGTCTCCCCGCCACGGTCGGTCTCTCCTCTTTTCCACGTATTCCTCTCCTCGGGTCCTCTCGCACTGTCCGGTTAAAATCAATTCAAATACTTTCTGGCTTCAATTACCTGTGTTTCCATTGGAGATACGGGTTGCCCCTCTCTAAAAGCGCAGTTTAATTTTGAGCGCTCCGTTTCTGCCCCCGTCTCAGCGACTGCTCTCTACATTCGCAGCATCCTCTCTCCGCAGCTGCTGAGGCAATCGCTGCTCACTCGAAAATGGCGCCGAAAGATACACTCCTCATTCAAATTCGATAGAGCCTCCCATTCTCCCCATTGGCTGAGCGCGGAGCGGAGTCCGCGCAGCTGGTTGGACGCTGAAAATGCACTCTCGAATGATCTCGCAGCCCACGCAGCGTTGAACAGAGAGGGACAGGTTAACTCTTTAGGTCCCTCAACGACTTTTACAGCGATCAGCAGAGTTCAAGCCTGGACGTTAAACTTGTTATAAACCAGGTATTCTGACATGAAATGAACGCCACGATCCCCAGTAACGGCTACAAGCCATTATTAACAGCGTACAGCCTTTTTTTTCAAAGTCTGAAAAATGCAGCACACAAACTCTATGGTGACACAGCAGGAGACAGAAATCATGAGTGCAGGAAAGTCAGTGGCATTATTAGACAGTGGACAGTATACAGCAAAGTAAATATCATGTATATCTTTTAAATAGTCTAGTTGCATGAGATTCTAAGGGTTAATGTTATACCTAACGTCCTCCTTTGTTCATGTTCTCACCACTGCTGAGAATAAATGAACAGAACTGACTGAAAGCTCTGCCGTCTGTACCTGTAAACATAATAAGTGTCCATGGGACCAACTGAACTGAGCAAACTTCCAAGAGCTCACTCCATTTTCATCCACAACAAAACTGCAATTGGCCTCGAGGTAAATATATATATATATATATATATATATATATATATATATATATATATATATATATATATATATATATATATACACACCATTCTTCACCCAGATGTAATTGATGATGTTAGTATTGCGCTTTAACAGACTGATAATAGAAAGTAATTGAATACATTTACTCAAGTATTCTTCAGTATATGCTGACTGAGGCACGTGTACTTCACTGGAGTGTCTCCATGCCCTACCACTGTACACTCCACTACATTTCAGAGCCAAATACTGCGCTTTTTACTTCACTACATTTATCCGATCCCCTAAAGTTATATTTCAGATTTATATTTTTAAAATAGCCAGATGATGTGCTTATAAAATTCAATGCATTGTCAAGGATTAAACCAGTGGTTCCCAACCTTTATGACTTGTGACCTCTAGATAGAAGTATAGTGTCTATTTGGGGCCCCTTGTCATGTTTCAGATGAGTCACTAGGAGTTCCACCAAAGATACATTTCCCCTCATAGCATCTCACGTGGTTTCGAATAACTGTTTTGAGGCTCAGAGAGGTCGAATTATCATTTTAATGCTGTTTCTTTTTCCTCTCTCTCACAGCAATCATCTCATGGCCACTAGTCTAGCGACAGTTTGGAAGGACCTAGTACTGACGTTGGTAACCACTGCACAACACTACAGAGGAATATATACACACAACGCATCACTATTAACAATCTAATATTCTAAGATGATACATAACAATATTCTGCACTACCAGTCTACTTTCAATGCTTTAGGTATATTTTTTTTGCGACGGCCTACTTTTTACGTTGTTGTACTTGTACTTTTACTCAAGTAAAAGATCTGAGTATAACTCTCTCTTCACTGCATCCTGTATAGAAATGTGACTAAATACATGCTTTCTGTCAAATGCATAAAAACACCTTTTGAATTGTCGACTAGTAACCACACTATTTCCTGTTTACATATAGCTTTTTCTACAGCATATCATACATAAAAGGAGGGTTTTCAGCTGATGGGTGTATAAGCCTGCTGAATACGTTGCAGTATTTTTATTAACGCCGTTCACACAAGCATCATGAATGTCTATTCAAAACGTGTTCCTTGTTTGGAGAACGGGGACTTATCTGCAGTTAGCACAATAGTGCTTGTCTCGGAGTGACAGGCCTATCAAAAGCAATCAAGAGATAGTCAACTAAAACAGTATTGCCGCCATACATGGCACTGTACAACATCTGCTGTATGCGAATTGTTAAGTCAGGAAGTAAAGGGATCGATGAGATTACTCCTAAGGCTACGGCGATGCAAAAGAAATCACGAAGGATGTCAGGGAACGAAAAGCAATAAAAAGCCTCAACTTTGAGTCAGTGAGGTAAAGCGGCTGCTGGGCTACAGAGGCTCTGTCAGCAGATACGTTCTCCTTCCATGCTCCTCTAAATCATAATGTGGGGTTGGGTTAGAGACACTCTGTCTTAGTTTTTTTTTTTTTCTTTTTTCCCCACAGTTTGAATGAGGACATTCTTAGGCGTCCTTATCTGAAATTGCTGTGACATCATATTGCCCTCTCTAATTTTAATGAAGTTTTCCTTTTTCACTCTCCCCACTTTTGAAACGTTTGACCGATTTGTTTTCCACACCTTTCAAAGACACGTGGACGCGTGGCGTAAAAAAGAAAAAAAAAAAAGAAAAAAGAGAAGGAAATTACAAAAGTATTTTTTACATGGCATAAGCACTTCTTGTCGATTTAAGATTAGCTGGCAACACACGCGCGCGCACACACACACACACACTCACACACAACGGCCAACGCAGGGACGGGTTGGGCTCTGCCACAATAACCCTGCTGTTATCGTATCTACTGTAGCATAGTGTACCTCGGGCAAGATAAACAGAGACAGCCATTTCATCCCAATGCACACATAATAACAATACATAACATTCACCTGCTATGTCAGGAGTTGGCTCCACCAGGGTGCACTGGAAAAGGACTTAGCCTCAACCTGCTATTAGGGTTTAAGATGTGCTTAAGTGAACGGAGGCCGGCCTTTAAAAAAGAATAACCGAGTCGATTTTCGTACCTGTCTTGTTTCCACTGTTTACACTATTAAAGACGTCGCTGGCTTTCTTTTTAATTTGTGATTATAGCTTTTTAAAACTTATTTTCATCACGAAGCGCATGACCTCTTTGCCTTGCCGTGCGCGGTATAGTGAAAACCATAACTTTTTTTTTTTTTTTTTTTACTTTAGAGTACAAAAGCAGACTGGGAGAGAGAGGGCGCCCATTGTGTATGCATTCTGGTGTAGTGTGGACAATGGGGCGGAGAGGAAAAAAACACACTTGTTTACAGATAAACTGGTTTGGACAGGAAGCCAGTAAGGAGGAGCTCTGTGTTGTTAAACAGGCATGTGGAGAGGCAGGGATGAGCCAGCAAAAAACACCACCGTGACCATGGGGAAGATCATGATGCGGTACTCAAAGACATTACACACACGCACACATATATGCACGTGTCCATATCTACACTTGCGCAGTACTTTACAGATTAACGCGCTGCTGAAAAGCATCGGCCTCTGTCAGAGTTCATAAAAGATTGCGCAGTGGCCGCCCCTCTTCGCTGACAGGAACAGAAATTGTGGTTTGTTTAGTTTCACTGTGACAAAAAAAATTAACAAGATAAAAAGACGCTCGTGGGTCCCCATTAGCGGTGCCACACAGCAGCCAAGCTGAGCTCCAGTGAATACTATACAGTTCATCCCGCATTGTGTCACCGTCACATGAGCACACACTGCCTTCCATTAGGCAGGAGATCCTTATGACTCACGAAAACACAAGTCACATGTCACTACACAAATGAACCATGCTACTCAGACTGCTCCGTTATCCACAGCAGCTTTTTCTGCGAGCGCCCCAAATGAAATCACACCATAATGCATCTCTTCATTAGGAGGGTTTTGAGACAGAGAGGAGCTCTCCCTTGTCTTCTGCTAGACGGGCCGAACAAGAGCCACAGTGTCATGTATCGCGGTGTTTGACCACAGCGCACTCACCCCGGCTGCAAAAGTTGCCACGCCGGGCCAGTTTAAGTTCGATGTAATTTGATTTCATGTTAGATGTCTTGCGTGCATGGTCGGCTGTTACACTCTGCTGCTTCTCATTCAAGGAGGAGTTTTACGGATTTTTTTCACCCCCCCTCTTCTTCACTCATGTGACTCAAAAGATGGCCTTTCACACCACCACCAGACATGGGACTGCATCACATCAAAAAGATAGGGAAATAAGACAGCAGCAAAATGTTCCCTCGAGTCACGCTTCAGGAGCTCAACGTCAAAAAAAAAACCTTCGATTTCGCTTAAGTGAAGCAGACAGACCGAGCGACAGCTTGAAAAAGACTCAAAAAGGTTGATTAAGGTCAAAGGTGGTGAGTGCCACGGAGGACTAACAGTTTGCAGCCCTGAACGTTAGAGGCGGCGGCAGGTGATTTCGCTTCTCTTTGGGTGGAAGTGCCATACGTTGAAATCACATTTTGTCACGGGAGCACTAGGCGTTGGCTGAAATGAGAGCAGGCACACATCGTCAGCTCTCCGTGGTGCATTGCTGGCGATCCCTGAACGACATCAGTGTGAAAATCCTCCCTGCTTCTCTCACTGCGGAGGTGAGCTGAAGTTTCTCATCCTTCTAAACACAGTTTGCTCCTGTTCACTTTTCTGAATGAAAAAATATCGGGGGGGGGGGGGCCCGCGTCAAGTAAATCATTTTCTCGTTCAAAAAAACAAACAAACAAACAAAATAAAAATACACCTCATTCATAACAAATATCAATCTGTGTAATGTTTAGGGATATTCTGAAGCATATATCAAGAGTAAAGCACGCAGAAAACAGTCCAGCAGTCAAAATGAGCAACACAGCAAAACAAAGTGTAAGACACTATATGCTTACTATATTAACGTGGCCTATTCCCTCGTCTTGGTCTTTAGAAAACACAATGAGCCCCACTGAGAACTCCATACTGAAGAGAGACTCTCCATTGATGTCTCCTCGGCACCCCTCCCCCTCTCTCTACGAGACATCTGTAGCAGCTGCCCCCTTGTGCTCCTGTCAGCAGGGCCGAGTGTGTGTGTGTTTGCGTGTGTGTGTGCACTAGTTGAGGTGGGGTTGGCCGGGAGGTTAGTGTGGGGCGTGTTGTGACACCTCCCCCTTTGGAAGGGTCTGGCCCTGCACACTTGTGGGACATCACATTTATCAATGGCTAATAGTCACTAGCAGGTCACCCTGAAAACACAACAGAGACCTCTGACCTCTTTTTAGCACAAAAGCAAGGAGGTGGTCACGTCAGGCCGCAGGCGCTCACACACACACACACACACACACACACACACACACACACACACACACACAGACATACCCGCACAACTTTTTGCCGTCAGACATCACGATCAGATAGTTTCTCCTCTCTCTTCCCAACAAAGTCCGCCTTGATGTAATCCCACGACAAACAAAATGTTTAGCTCAGACTAAAAGCATATAACTAATTCTTACAGTCGCGCTAAACACTGTCACATGCTCCGAGAGAAAGTTCAAATATTACAGCACAGAAGCCCTTTTTATTTAGTCTCTGCGTAATCTTACTGACTTTCTCGCACACGGCAATCAAATCAAGAGGGCATAATTCATAGAGTAGTCTGAAACTGCATTACAAACTGGGGACAATTAAGGGGGAAAAACTCGGCTGGCTGGTTCGTTAACAAGGACGAGGAGGGGAGAAGAGAAGGAAGACAAGCCCGAGGATGTTCAGACATACTCTGGTTTGAAACTTGCCGTAAACATTTTTGAATTGAAATAGCAAAAACGTCACGGAAGAGACCGTAAAAGTGGATGCAGTCTGCCAACACACGACAGTCGCCGACAAGATTCCCAAAAGCAGCTTAAATTGTGGGTTTTTTTGGGACACAATCGCCGAGACTTTTTATTTTTAAAAATGCTGCGTTTTTCAGACAAAAACAAACAAAAAAAAAGCCGACAGAATCTCATGCAGGAAGCGATACAATTTGACCACTAACTTCAGAGACGCACATTGAGAGACGTCCTGCTGATGAAATTCAAAAGAAATGTCATTTTTGGGAAAAACTTAAAATCTCCAAACAGAACATTGTTCAACTTGCTTCCTGGAGTATTTTTTTTTTTTTATCTTGATGATTCTCCACACCCTTCAGTATTTTTTTCTTTATTGAGGCAGACTGCTGAGAGGGATTACAGAGAGGGCTAAACACAAGCAAGATCTAATCCTGGGCATGCAGGGTGAGTGAAAAGCCTTGAAGAATAAGTTTAGGAAGGCCGATGTTAACAGCAATATTTTTTGAACATTTCTTTTTTTTTTTTCGGAAACTTGCGACTGAGTATTTTGTGCCTAGGATTTGTATCTCTAAATTGATGATGACTGTGGCAAAAAAAAAAACAATGTTGAGGACGGTACGAGCGGCAGTTTCACCACTGAGACCTGGACAGAAAAAATATTAAATAAATGATTCAGGTGAAATTTAGACAACATTTTTTTAAAAAGCCAGAAACAACTGCTGCGTAAGAAATGCATGAAAAAGTCTCAGAAGACTGTTAGAAGGGTGGATTACTCGCAAATGAATTTACAACAGTATCTTTCTGACATTATGAGCTCGAGTGACATTTAAAAGACTAAAGGAGACTCAGACAGCAAAAGCATCCCAATAGACTGTCCTGCAGGACACTTTTAATGGACACTATTTTTTTCTCACACGACTGTGTGCGTGCCTTTTTTCTCCCCAAATTCTCATTTCATCTATAACATTTAGCACAATACAGACCTGTGCAGTGTTTAGTTACCGGCATGCAGTAACATTTTCTAGACCGGAGAGAGCATTAAAAAGCCATCAGCAAATTTCCTTAATTGCATTCGTGAGTGTTTGTAGCGCACATATCGTCAGAGTGTATAAATATTTAAGACAAAACTGTTTCGAATGATTGTTTTCGTGTTTTTAAAACCGAACAGGTCTTTTATTTATTTATTTTTTTCTTTCACGGGCGTACGCACTCATGAGGTGTTGACTCATTACATCTGATGTGAGACTCCATTGTCTGTTTTGTTGTTTTGAAAACACAGAAAACTGTCGTAGGCTAGGTGTTAGATTCATATTAGTCACCGATCGCAATCAACAAAAACTACAGCTGACTTTGAGGTGATGCTTTAAACCTGGACCTATACATTGCACTGCAGTTGTGGCAAATATCAGCTCACTGTAAAGCCTGCACAGCCTCTTGGTGCTGTAATGTTTTCTAATGTTGGGATAAAAAAAAAAAAAAAAAAAAAATGTTTTCTAGTGAGACGTCTCTTTAAAATGTTCTCAAGTGCACTGAGCTAATGGAAGCCGCATATTCATGAAACGTTAAGCCAATATTTACATTAAGGGCAGAGACAACGGTAGTGCCTGGCAGCTTGTGTCATGTACACCACCTGTACTACACGCTCCTCTGCTCATGAGGAGCAGCGTCAAGACGGACAGGTGACTCTGTTCTTACAGTGTGGTGGTGATGGCCCAATCCTTTCATTTGGTAGAATCAGAGCAGGCATCATCGATTCTAATAATAATAATAGTCTGCATCGATGAATCTTTCAATTCAATTTCATGTCTAAACTGAAGTGGGAGAAAGAAAAAAAAAAATCACACAACATTCCTGCACACTCCTGGTCCCCGTGCTCACATCTGACCTAGGCAAGAAGTAAAGGCTGTCTACAGACTTGCATTTGTTATTACATTAGGTCTAATATACTATGACTGATAATAAAGTCATAATGTAGCTTGTCACAAGGCAGCTGGCATTTAATTGCAATGGATCCCTAACAAAGGTTCTGTGTGCAGCCCACCTCAAGGGAAAATAATCCTGTTGCAGCATTGCAGGCTCTTCTAACGACTGACTCTGACGAGTTGGAACACATTTTGTCGTCCTGAAGCCGAGGGTCTGACTGTACACCGACTAAATTGGATGCTGTGTCACTCGGCCATTGTAGGGAGCCGGGGGCAGGAGGGCTGGAGGCAGCTGGTGGCCTCAACGCTCCTGTATTGTTGATACAAGAATACGATATCTTTAAAGGGATCAATTATTCTGTCAGGATGCCTCTATAGCAGAAGTTTCTACATCGGTAAACATCCACTGAGTAGGCCGTTGCTGAGAAATTGGATGTATGTGTGAAAAATTAAACCACCAAAGTGTTTCCACAGCCAGGTATTATTAGCAGTGAAACCGTAAGCACCCTATTGACAGATACTCACATTTTCCATTGACACTCTAGAGGTTATATTAAATTATAGGCTACCTGACCATGCCTGTGCAGTAATGACACGCTCAGACGCAGTGCTGAAGGCACACCTAACAGGAAGTCGGCTGTACGGACACTGTGAAATGATGATTAGCTCATTTCAGAAGAAAGAAGAAGAAAAAAAACCCGACTTAAAGCTCCGAAGACAAGCCGAGTGAACTCATTGTCCTGTTTCTGGACTACAAATTGAAAATCCAAAGCGGAAGTCCCGCCCCCCGCCGGCCGCTCTTGCACCTCGATGATGTAACCTCTTTCCAAATATAGCGTGTTGCTGATGGCGACGCGGCTCCGCCACTGGCCGGGCCCGCTGTCAGTCGCGTGACGTCACCGCGATCGTGTTATTATTGTAAACAGCCCGCCTGCTCCTCCACCGACGCTCTGTGCCGAGCCGACTACTCCATCCAGTCCTTTGTTCATGCAGCGAAAGCACCGACGCGACAAAAGCGGCACCGTCCGCCCCGAACCCGCGGCTCGAACAGCCCCCCCACCCGGGGAAGCAAAGTTCGGACACACGGAGCTCACACGACGCGCCGTGTCTTTGAAACGACAAAAGCACCGCGCCGCCGCTCCTGTTTTGCGGGCATGTTTGTTGAACACCAGGATCTTTCGCGCAACCGGCGACTGCTCCGGGCTGCTGCATGAATAACAATAATAAACTGGGAGCCGCTCGCACCGTGTTGTCACCGCACAACACTCGCGCTCGTCCGACAGATAAAGAAACTGGCCGTGAAGGAACAAACAGAAAAACCTCCAGCCCTCCGCTGACAGCAGTGTAGTTTACAAAGCCTCGCTGTCAGCGCCCCCCCCCCCACACACACACACCTCCGAATGTCAATGTTGCAGAAAACCCTGACACAGTTGTCATTTAAAAAATAAAAAAGAAAGAAAGAAAGAAAGAAAAAAAGCAGCGTGCACGTCAACGGTTCAACACACTCGGCCCGCAACTTATATTCTTCAGCGGCTATTCGACAACATTACCTCAAACGGGGAGGGAAGGGGGGGGTGGGGGGGGGACTTTACTTTGTGCCCCGCGTCGCAGAGAATCCGCCGAAACCACTTTACCTCTGCGGCGACAAACTCAACTAGTCGAGAGGTCACACAGCAAAAGTTGAAATGACTCCACTGAGTGTTTTAATGGCACTTACTCGACAGCCTGGATGCCTTTTCGGAGTGATCGACCGCATCTCTCTCTCTCTCTCTCTCGCTCCCTCTCCCTCTCCCCCGTCAGCCAGCCAGCCAGCCAGCCCCGGCCACTGGTGCCACCCTCACCTCCTCCTCGACGTTTCCATCCAGCCAAGTTGACAGCGAGCTTCCTTTCTCCGACTAAGTGCAGTTTCAGCAAAGCTTCAAGGAAGTTGTTTCTTTTGTTCCAGTATTTTTTGGTTGCGTCAATGTTGCGAAAAGGAGGAGGGGAGGAGGAGGAGGAGGAGGAGGAGGTGGTGGTGGTGGTGAGGGGGGAGGCGGAGCGGTGGATACAGAGAGCGACCGAGAGAGAGAGAGAGAGAGAGAGAGAGAGAGAGAGCGAAAACAACATCTGAGCGCACCGTAGCCTAGTTCGCACGCCTGGCCATTAACGCACAGAAAAAAACAGAAGGAAAAAAAAAAACCTCGTCCAAATCCGCGATAAACTCGTCTCATCGGCTCAGCTCACGTGTCCTGGACGACCAGCATCCCCCCTTCAAAGTGAAACAGGCAAAGCCACTCGGCGCACGGGTCCGATAGGCTGCCTGAGATCAGGCTACTACAGGTCTGTGCGCCCCGTGCGCGCGTACGGGAGCGGACGCGTTTGCATTAGCGCGGCGTGTAACTCGGGATTTCTTTACACGGGCGTCCCTCCTTGGCTTTCAATGGCGCTCGCATGTGGGGCTTTTCTCCGTCTCACTTCGCCGAGTCTCCAGAAAACGAGAGCGCACGCAAGCCTACACGCCTGTCGACTTCAAAACTATAGTTCCCGGACGGCGCGGGGCGGTAACGAGATGCTCGGTAACGCGTTACCAGCCCCCCGAGACTTACGATTATCCCTCCACTCCGAAAACTCTTTTTTTTTTTTCTTCCCCCTGCTGTCACACGAAGTCCACCTCCGACGCCGGGCTGAGGTCGAGTCCATCCATCTTGGCAGCTCTCTGTCGCAGATTATAGGTGGCACAAAAAAAAAAAAGTTTACTCTCTCCGGGTTTCCGCCAAACAAAAAATGATGGAGAGACACAAACACGGGACAGGTTAGCTGGATTTCCTGCTTTTCTGGCGCCAAAGGCTGGACCAACGCAACAAGTAACGACCGAGGCACCGTGCCCCTCGTGTTTTGCAGGAAAACTGAAGGCACACTACTCTACTCTTTGGCGTAACGCGTCCGTCACTGTACCCGGACGCGCAGGGGAGGGAGAGCTGAGGCGGCTTACTATGCAGAAATAGGATCATGTTGGTTCATCGGATAAAAAGGTGAGCTCCCTGTTTCCTCGCCGCTGTTACAGTAGCGTTGCGTCAGGAAGTTGTTGGTGGTGTCAGTGAAGTCACCATCAAGACGCCCTTTTCTCTCTCTCCATCCAGCCCCGACGACCGTGGCAGCACATGCTTCAGACGGAGAGCGCTCGGATCGGTTTTCTATCGCACATGAAAAAAAATAAAAATAAAAATAAAAGCAGCCCTCAGCTCCTCCGTGCCCTTGAAAAGATTTTGACCTCACGAGCGCCAGAGGCTGTGACAAAATGTTTGGTACGATGGGAAATAAAAGGCTGCGGGTTTCAACAAAGGAGGAGGTGGATTTTTGAGGAGGAAGATGAATAAAAAGTAAATAAAAAAAGACAACTGAAGGGGGGGGGGGGGAATAGAGCCTTTATAAAACGAGCTCATGCGAGACGCGCAAGTGCTGCAGGCCTGCACAGCCGAGGCCTACTGTGTATCTTGGCTTCACCAAACTCCTTTAGGGCTTTGTTAATATGAATGGTTACCAGTGAGATAATAAACAAGCCCGCGGGAGGAGGATTTTTAGAAGATTCTACAAAAAAAAAGAGGAAAAAACAAAAAGGGAACTCTAAAAGAAGCCCCTCACAGGCTGAAAGTGTGCGTGCGTAAAAAGACGCAGCACCCGCCTGGAAACTTCTAATTTTGTCATTGTTTTTCCCAGTCGTGCCCTAAGCCTTTTCACAGGCTGTCCACGCTGAATGGTCCTGCGTGTGGGACAGCGTGAGGGTCAACGCTGCCGCTCCTTATCAGAGGCATGAAATTCAAAAAGGTTGTGCTTTTATCAGCAGCCCCGGGAGGAAGCAATCCACGGGACTCCGTCCTTGTTGTCCAGAAGGCACCGCTGAGCCACCACGGCTTCAATGGGAAGGTGAGAACACTCTGGACCTCAAGTTTACACCCACCTCATGCATCTTTGACTCAGACTTTATCCCCGTAACAGCAGGTGCGCGGCGGCCATTGTGCGCCTGACACGCGCAACAGGTCATCCGTGCTGCACGTGCTCATGCAGTGACGATCAAGGAGAACAATATGAAGAAAAACAAGATAAACAAGGGAGAGGAGAAACACGTCAGCCGTATTTCCACACACGCACCGAACACGGTCACTCATTTGTTTTCACACTCCGAGGGCTCCACAGAGCTGGTTTGTAGTCTTTTGTGGAAAAATCGCAACTGCAATTAAATACACGCAGGCTTAATTGTGCAGGGGGGGCTTAAAATGCAAATATCATGGTTGGAGAAGATACTGGAATCGTACTCGGTCTGTGGATGACTAATAAAAGTTTAAAAAAAAAAAAAGAAGAAGAAGAAGAAGGAAGAAAAGCACAGAATGAATCTTTACTCGTCCTTTCTTTGACAGAAACAGAAACTTTGACTGAAATTTGGATTCATTGTGGCAAAACTGCAAATGATTGAGCGTCATAAGCAGATTTTAACATATCCATCCGTCGAGTTCGACAGAATAGTGCAAAGGAATACAACAGATAATGTAAAACCTGAAGTATGGAAGGCTGAAAAACTAGACTGACGAATCCTAAAACATAATAATAAAAAAAACATTTTCTGCTAATTGGATTTGCCGTTTATGTCACATACTGACTGTGTGTAATCGCTAACCTACCTTCAGGTTCCTGTGGTCTGTGCGCAAATTACAGAATACTGACCAGAGCTGTGCGGACTCTTTGCTCTCTCTCTCTCTCTCTCTCTCTCTCTCTCTCTCTCTCTCTCTCTCTCTCTCTCTCTCTCTCTCACACACACACACACACACACACACACACAGAGACAGAGAGAGAGAGTTTTTTGGGAGTGTCACGCTCACAGTTATGCAGCAGTATTTGAATATTTGCCCGATGTGTGGGCCGATGCACAGTCATAATGCAAAGAAGAAACAGTAAACAGGCACAATAATCTGATGGGCTGCGGTTCTCCCCTTAAAGGTCATCGATTAAGAACACGACCTGCGAGCAGCGCGCAAAAATAAGTGTGGAGAGATTCGCTGTTAAGAAATAATTTCAACTTCAAATAAATAAATAAATAAATAAATAAATAAATCCTTCCACCACCCATGTTTAAAACTCACGTGCTTCTCAAGATCGTTTGTGTAGGCTCGTTCGCTCTCTCAGTGTGTGTGTGTGTGTGTGTGTGTGTGTGTGTGTGTGTGTGTGTGTGTTTCTGCACAGCTAACTTTTTTTTTGGGGGGGGGGGGATATCAGGTGCGCATAAAACACACCCTCCAAACTCCCGAGTTGCGCACCCAACAGGGACTTTTAATTAAAGTCCGTCGTGGAAGAGGTGCCCCCCGCTTTTAGAAATTAGCAGTTGGCGCGCTTTTCATGCAAATTAAGCGCGTCAAAAAGAAAAAAAAAACTGCGCGTTCGAGAGATGGATCAACAGGAGAATTATCTAACCTACGTGTGCGTTACAAAGAAGAGAGCGAGAGGGAGAGAAACAAAACAACCACGACCGGATCCAAACATTCCCTCCTCTGCGCTCTGAAGCAGCTGTTCACAAAATGTTCTTAACCATCGATTATCTTATCTGATCCGTTCTTCTTTTCTTTTCTTTTTTTTTTTCAGCGTGCAGATATGGCGAGGAGCGAGGAGCGAGCGCGCACTGAGGAGCGCATCCACGTTGCGCAAGAGCAGGCCAGTTAACACATCGCACCTTTCGTGTGACTCGGTTGAGATATTTAGAATATGAGGAGCAACTGAAAGGTCATATTGTGTGGGAGGAATCTGTGTGACTCAAACCGAAAAACTCGTGTGTGTGTGTGTGTTTGTGTGGTGTGTGTGTGTGTGTGTGTGTGTGTGTGTGTGTGTGTGTGTGTGTGTGTGTAATCGCTCAAATCACACATGATCAAATTATCGACATCTCAGCGGATTTTACAGACTTTAAAAGGTTTTTAGGTTTTTGGTTATGACCAAATGAATGCATAAAATTGCTTTTTTTTTTGTCTTGCCAAACAAAACAGAATCACAGAGTTTATTGTCCAAACTCATGTTTTTCAGCTCAAGTCATCAGCTAAGTCAAATTAAAAAAAAAAAAAAAAATTAAAAAAAACAGCTGGCCTGCATCTGATGGCTTCAGAGTGACTGTGATTTTCTTACAAATTCAATTAGGAGCTTTAGATCTCAAAGAAACTGACAATTGCACAACACACTTCATGTGACAGCCGTGCACTTCGCCCGCCCGCCAGCGTGCAAACATAATCACTGTCACTCTGTCAATGGTATCCTTGTCAGCTGTGGGGACGCACCCAGAGATCAATGATGTTCACTCAATGAACCTGATGGATCAGATGTCACCGAGGTTATGGATGTGAGTGCAGCGGGGCTCTGTCTTTTTTTTTTTTTTTTTTCCTTTTCTCTAAGTGAATATGTTTATGTCCCCGGTCCGGCAGGGCCCCGGAGAGAGGAGACAGTGGGTGAGGCCTGTCCCTTCCAAAGCACCCTGTGTCCAGAGCAGAACTAGGTCAACAGAGACCGCTGGTTGGTGAGTTGGAACGATGCTGCTCTCTCACACACACAGGAAAGAAAAGGAGGTTTTTTTAAAAAAAAAAGAAAAAAAAGGCAAGAGAAGAAAACCTTGCCTTCGATTGAGGGATAATTAGAGACTGTTTGACCTATTTGTCCCCTTAAATAAACCGTTGGCCATTTAGTTGGGAGTGGGTTGAGAGCACACTGAGCCCTTCACTGGACCCCTCCAATTACGCTTTTTCTTTTTTTAATGGCAAATTGCCCAACAAAGTTCAAAGGTCCCCCCATTCTCTCCCCTTCTTTTTCGCCGACTCAACTAACATTCAGAGACGTTCGGTCAATTACCCAGTCTTTGCCATCATATAAAGCGCGAGGGTGCGTTGAGCAGTCCGGCCTCAGTGGAGATAATGTGACAAACGAAAACTGAATTAGTGCTTTACAGAGCAGATTGAGCGCAAGAATACTGCCGTGATGTAACGACACAGAAGAAGGAGACCAAAAGGTGAGAGACGTGAAAAGGACCGAGGGGGGACCGAGACAGTGAGGACAGGCCTTTAAGATAGAATATGTAACTTTTCTGCATTAAAATGTCTAAAGGACACCAGAGCTTCGACGGATATATTGTTGATTTGCATACTTAGGTTATCCCAAATGTTTCTAAGTTCAAACTCAGTAAACTCAAATTATATTTAAGGTAATGGTGCGTGTCACTTAGTCGCCCGTGGCCGTGACTCCAGGGAGAGTCAGAGGGTGAGGAGGGACGTCGACCAATGAGAGCAAACATCACGTGACCTCATCCCGGAACATTTCTGCGCTCACGTCAGATTTAACAATGGGGGCAACAGCTCCCATGATCCTGCACTTCTTATGTCCTCTGCTTTGTTTTAAAGTGAGAGACCCGCCTGGTGTCGGAAAGTGGCGGGGACAGGAAGGCTCAGAAGAAAACCATTTTTAAAAAGTTCTTGTCAAAGTAATGAGGGGACTGTATGAGGTCAGAGTAGATAATAATGGGGGGAAATAACTTGCATACTGGCGCATCCCGATTCGTCTGTTAGTTAGTGTGTCACGGTCAAAACTATTTTATTGAAGCATGTTTTCACCGACAGTTATGCTTTTTAAGTAAAAGTGATGTCAAAAGTTTCAGAGTCCTTTCACAAAGTGGTGGGGAGTCTCTGACACCTGGAAATCACACACCGTGCATTTAAAGCAAGATAATTATGATGATTTTCTGTGAAGGTGTGCTTTGAGAGGCTATTTGAATTAGTAAGAACACCCTTAGATAACACTCTCACAAAGGATATATTCATATTCTTTTAAGTCTGCCTTTCATTAGTCGGTAGCCCTTTTTACACAGCGATGCTGCATTATCTCCGGAGTGGCGGTTCACCCATTCTCCGCCGATGGTGATTCACACAGAGCGAAGCATCTCCGCCTTATAGACGAACCGCTGAGTAAGTCACACAGAAAACTGGCGCTGCGGCTCCGAAAGAGGCGCGACGACGGTACACGTCATGATGATGACGTCGGTGTGTTTTCAAGGTGTTTCCCAGGTGTCCCCCTGTCAATCTAAACCCGCGGACAGTTTATAATCATATGGATGCAGTTATAATGTGTAGTGATTGAGATCCTGACCCACTGAACATCCTGGAAAGTGACAAAGTTACGTTTTTCACGCTAAATGTCATAATTACATAAGCACCATCAGTAAACAGGACCTGTCTGACTCACTCACGGGGATGGAGGTTGTTTTCTGGGGGAAAGTTCCCTGAAGTCTTGGTCAGGAGGGCTGACGGTCATAGTGACTTATTTTCATCAAAAACACTTGGTGAGTTAAAGTGTTTTGCCGGTGACAGACGCCGTTTCTTGGCAGAAATGTCGGTAGGACGGGTGGGAGGACAGACAGGAGGATGGAAGCTTCTCCACGAACAGCTGTGGTATTTGTTTTCCTCATCTAAGTTGCCAAAGACAGTTACAGCGACTACGTTACTTTTGTTTGGTCATGTAACGATGCTTTGTGGGAAATTTCTCTTCATTAATTTGAGTCAGTTATCAGACTGTGCGATCGACATGCCCCTGCTCCGCGCTGCCGTTCACCAATAGCGCGGCCCTGATACTACCTCCAGGAACGGATCAGTGCCGGAGCAAAATTTCACCCCTTGCCGTCTCTGAAACTTTCACAGGAGGATGCGGATTATTGCTGCAGGATCCCCGCATGCAAACTGCAGTGTGAGTGGGGCTGCTGTAATTATTCCTGTACCTCGTGGAACAACCAGCAGAGCTCTGACAGGGGTCATCACTGAGCTGCATCTAAACATGTCACATTTGTTTGCTTGCTGGTTGGTTGACAAAAAACTACTGAACTGACTTCCACGAAAGTTGGATGGAGGATGGTCTCCGCCCCGAACAGACCCCATTCACTATTAGTGCAACCTCCTTCAATTTTAGGTTTTATTCTGACTTTCTTTAACACTACAGAATGGTTCTTTTTCAACTTCTTGCTAATTTCTCAGGGAACAATATATGGATTTAAAAAAAACAAATCAGCTTGAGGTGGGTGTTACGTACGAGTGAATGCCATTTGATATGGATCCTAGATATGGTGAACCAGTAATGGTTGTAGCAGTGGTTGTAGGTGACTGAATTAAAGGAGGCCCTTGGGGATGAACGTGAATTAATGTTTTTATTGTTGATTAGCCAGTTGATCGTTTGTTGGTAGTATGTCTTTGATGTCAAAGATATTCAGATATACAGTCGTAAAGAGACCTGAACATATTCACATTTGGAATCTGGAATCAGAGAATTTTGACCTGTTCTCTAAAGAAATTTCTCAAAATGATTTACTCCTAACTGTAATTTTTAATGCACTCTAACATAGTGTTCGGCCACTGAGTGTTGCCTGTGACACTGTTTTTAGATATGGTTTTTAAATAGGACATTCATCGGTGTCTTTTTTTTTCCTCGCACTGCTGTGGGTCGGGAGGTTTGACAGTTTTCATCTTTTCTTATGTATGCAGGTACACAGATAAATGACAGCCAATTGAATCCTGTCTCTTATCCGACTATCAAAATAGTTGTAGATCAATACCGTTGTTGACAGCTAATCGATTGATCTTTCGTAGCTCTACTCAAAAGCCATCAGTGGTCACACAGCTGAGTTTACTTGACATCGATAGGAGTGTCACGGTGTCCAAGCACAAACGGCGTATTACTTGAGTACAAGCGAATGAATCAATTACTGTTGCGTACTTTGCAAACTTGAGTATGGTTATGTAACACAGATAGCAGAACCTGACACAGGCTGACAGGAAGCCCTCACACACACACGTACACCCGCGATGCAACATGACTGCGTGCACAAAAGGTGTCCCATATTCCCACAGTGCTTATGTGATGGTGTCCGTAGGGACGCGGCGTGTTAATGTGCTTAGTTTCCTGACCTACCCTGCTCTCTCCGTCAGCACAATGGCAATCAACAGGTAACCAGGCGACCTGAGCCTAACACATTTTGCACAGAAAAGCTGTGCACAATGGCTGATCAACAACAGCCTCCTATATGTTTGCTCTCTGCTGACCCGCGAGCGGCTCATCGTTACCCACGCTGAACCCATCCTACCTGGAGAATCGGATAACAAGCGAAGAGGAGACTGTCCTTTAATTTGCATGCTGCTTCCCCTTTTATACTCGGCCGGGAGCTGGACCGAGGCGCCATTTCCGTGCGTACAGTATGTGTGCGTGCGAGAGTGATAAAGGCGCAGCGAGAGAAAACACACGGAAGTGACCAAACATATCAACTGTTGGAGGGCTTCAGCTGGTGCCTCATGAGTGAGGCCTATGACTAAGATCGGAAGGGAGTAGGAGTGTGGCTGTGCCAATGTTGCCATACCAATGCTGCAGAGAGGAGAGAGAAGGTGGGACAGAGGGGATGTCGATCTGAAGTGGGCACGAATACACCAAATGAGACCAAAAATAGGCAGTGTGTGTGGCGTGGGCTGGTGGTGAGATTCCCCCTCAGTGGTGTAAACATTTACATTTTGATGACCCCACAGGCTGGATTATATTTAGTCATGTTGTGTGTGTGGGTGATCAGTGTTGTTGGTACAGTACATACTGTATGGAAATGCCTGCCGCTGTGAATTATTAACTTTTTTTTTCTTTTTTTTTTTGTGAGTCAGCGATGGGATAGCATGCAAGCTTTTATTCTGGCAAAACACAACACAAAGTGAAGGCACTTAAAGGGGAAGTAATCACTAAAATTGTCCACTTCCTCTTCTCTGTTCTAAGTATATCTTTAACTCTGTTCAACGCAAGTTAACGCGCTGAGGCAAACTTTTGTAAGCTCTAAAAAAGTACAAGGCCGTCAAATCTGTGCAGCTCACGTGTACGCTGCTGTTTGTTGATACCTTGCTGTGAGTAACATCCGTGCCAAGAATAGGCTGTGGTCGGGGCGAGAACGGATCTTCACAGCTCCATCTTTTATTTGGTTATCCCTGACCAAATTTTTCCTCCATTGTGTGGACTCACACCCTCACATCACGACGAGCCCTCCCTCATTCCCTTCCTATCTCTCATCCCTGCTCCTCTCTGTCCCACACTACATGCCTCTCTATTTATACTGTTGAGTCAGTTTGCCACTGACAGCACTGAGCGATAAGGAAGATTGAATCATCGTGCATTAGAAACACCAGCTTTCATCTAGCAGTGTGCTGTCTTGAAAGGAGGACGCTGAGTGTTACTGGCAGTTCATTAAAAGTGTTTAAAGAGATATGGGCCGGCTGCAAAGAAATCATAACCCTGTTATCAAATAAACAGAGTAATGTAGGCGTTTTACAAAGAGCACATCACCGCGTGCCAAGTGGAATGTCCTCAGCATCGGCAGTGGCTCCGGAGAAGGCGAGGTGTATCACTCCAGCAGGATACTGGTCCATAGGTGTCTGGTTTCAGATGGCAGGCGTGCTGCGAGCACAGTGTGGAGCACAGCACAGCCAAGTGGACAACAATGGAAACACGCAGAGACACAGGTGTCCCTGCTAAGAAACCCAACGTGCGAGAGAGCGTGTTTATTCGGGAGCCCAAGTGTAAATATGTCCCCGCACATGCAGCGTACGTCCACATACTGCACGCGTACTACTGCGATACGCGCGCCCGTACCTGCCAAATATTACGCGTATAATGTGTTTGTGTTTGCATGAGCTCACTGGTATTGATTCACTTGCACTCTAGCTGCACTCTAGCAGCACTCATGCATGCTTCCCTCAGGACGGTAGCACCTGCAAATGGAAATGAGGGAAGTATTCCTAAAAGAGTGAAGCGTGGCTGTGTGAAGATCAAGATGAAGAAGGAGGAAGAAACGGAAGCTGTCGTGTAGGAAACAAAGAGTGAAAATCCACATCACACTCGTTGTCTCCATTCCTCTTTCTTTCCTCCTCTTTATTTACAAGACTCCCTCTCTCTCTCTCTCTCTCTCTCTCTCTCTCTCTCTCTCGCTTTAACTCACTGGAGGATGCTAACCCATCAGGTCCCTTGGCTCCCCTCCATGGGATGATGTCATTTCAGATGACATCACCATGCAGTGTATGTGTGTTTGTGCCCCCCCCCACACACACACCACCACCACCACCACTCCTCCTCCTTCTCCTCCTCCTGCAGCCCTCCCTCTGTTTCTTTCCTCAGAGGGAAGGTGCTGTTTGACACACACCCGCTATACCCAGACCATCGGCCAAACTGCCTCGCTAGCACAAGTGGAGAGGGAGGGAGAGGGAGGGAGAACGGAGGGGAGATAGACAGGGACTGCCAAGAAGGTAGAAACATTTACACAAAGAGAGAGGCGAGCTCGTCCTCGGAGCAGTCGTGGCGCGATCTGAGGGCAGCGAAAGAGGTGTGGAGGTGTGGCGGGGACTGAGGGAGGGGATGCGCTCCGAGGGGGCAACTTAGTTTAATTACACAACATTACTGCTACCATAACACCACAAAGCCTGAGCAAACACTGTCATTAAGATTAAAACTAGTACATGGAGGAGTGCCACAGACTGTCTGGGTTCTGCTTGGCACTATTGTCTGTTGTTAACACTGATGTATTTGAGACTTCATAGTCTGGTGTAAAATGAGATAAACAAAAAGGGTTTGAGGGAGTAATTGGACATTTTGGGAAATATGCCTTTTTTCGATTCCGTTCTGTCGCTTATTTTGGCAGACTTTTTGGGTAGCTCGAAGCAATGCTGAGTGTTAGATCAGAAGATTGATACCCCACATGACGACGCTAAATGTGAGGCTGCAGCCGGCAGACTGTTAGCATAGCTTAGCACAAACATTAGAGGCAGAGGGAAATGGCCAGGTGTCGCTGCTCACAGCCAAATAAACCCCATAAATCCACAATTTCTCCACTTGGATTTGTGGATGGTTTAAAATAATGTGATATAAAAATGTAAAAGGAACACAAAGTAGCAATGGCAACCTCAGAACAAAAAGGGAGCCACAAATCATCAGAGTAACAGCTAACGGCTGCTAACGGTGGCTGCCGTTAGCTGGTAAGCTCAGCTAACTCTGCAGCTAGCGGTCATTTTAGCTGACTCACTGGACCGGGAGCTTGCAGCACCAGAGACGTGCTGGTCGACTTTTGTTGTTAAGTTGCTTGGGGCTAACTAGTCAGCATGCTAACTTCAAAGCTGTTATTTTTACAATTTATTACAATCTTATATCCTGCAACTAAATAAGTGCCCTAAAGACAACGTGTCCTCATACCTAACTGACTGAATAGGTCTATTTCCAGTGACTCCCAGAACGGTTCATGTGGTTTAACATTATAAAATGGTTGCAGTTTTGTAAGGTGTAGGCACTCAAACTACTTGGTTAGATTTAGTCATAGATAATTGTTTGAGTTAAAATAAGTACACTATTTTAGATTGTGCTGCGTACCCTGAATTATGCCACTTCAATTCGCAGTTTTGCACAGGACACTAACAACAGACTCCTCTGTGACAGTCTGGGTGTGTGTGATCCATCTAGCACCGCCTCACTCCTCTACGAACGTTATCACTCTTTATACTACGTCACCTGACTTCATCATTTGCTTCCATCATAATTACCATGTGCCCAGCAGAAATAAATACACATATGTGTTGTAATAGGGTGCTTATGCAGACGACCAAAATGGCTGTTTTTATATTGAGGATGGACTGGCTTTAGAAGTGCTGGCAGGCTGAGGCTGCAGAAAGAGTTAGACTCAGTGTTTCTCCAATGTTTCCAGTACTGATGCTAAGCTATGCTAACCAGCTGCTACTGTAATTTCATATTGATGCTACAGACATGAAAGTGGTCTTGATCTTCTCCTATTAGTCCCAGCCGCAAACTCTTTCAAATTAAAAGTAAAAAAATAAATGTTGTCGGTACACAACCTCTGGGACGACACATGGACGCGTTTTCTGATCTGACACCCTGAGCGACAGGGTGACATCACTCGTCTCCAAAACCACAGATGAAATATGAATCAGTTTCATGGCGCGATGGTGCAACGGTTATGGTTTGCTAAGGTTTAGGCACCCAAACAAATGGGATAGATCCGGTTATAGATGCTTACCGCTTTCATTGTCACGATAAGCGTGTTAGGCCGTTGAACAGGCGTGGTAACGCCTTAAAAAGAGAAACGGCTTCAGGGGGGGACATTCTCAAATCACTTCCCAGTATCTCCTCAACTCACGAAAATATCCTTTTATATTTCTTTTAGTGGAGCCCACTGCAAACTGACAATAAAAAGGCATCACCAGACAGCAGCTCACCTCTCTGGGCTGGAGGAAGGACAGGATGTTGTTGTAATGATTCAGTTTCTTTACAATCACTCGGTGAACGTTGGTGACAAGCTCTCTTTTTTTTTTTTTCTTGTTTGTTTGTTTGCCGTGACTAATTTAGTACAAAGATCTTCTCACTCACGTCTTTCATACGAGTCTCAGTGCAGCAGAGGCACTCCCACACTGAAACACGCCTGGGCTTTATTGAGCACAGTTGGCACGGTCTGAGCCGATGATGTCATCCTGGTGAATGGGCCAGCAATACGGGGATCAGCAAGTTTGTGAAATGAGAAAACGGTGGGGAGAGACATCATGTGTAGTAGTAGAGGAGTCATTACAGCGGGAAAGGTAGTTGCAGCATTTTGATGTTTTTTTTTTCTTTCTCCCCCTTCTTCTTCTTCTCCTCCTTCTTCTTCTTCTTCTACAGAAGGGACAATGGCGAGCTTTGGAGACTGTGTGCCCACAAACGCTGGTCTCAAATTACACGTTGCATGTCTCAAAATATTGAGGCATGGTTGGAGGTTTTCATGTGGCGTTGCTGACGAGTTTTGATAAGTGGTTTTAGAGTCTGCCAGTTAAAGCTGTTGTTTTCAGCCCCGGGGTTGTAACATAGTATGACGAAGATTATAACCATCCACTCGAGGCAGTCTCATTTTTAGAGGTGTGTGTGTGTGTGTGTGTGTGTGTGTGTTCCGGGACGGGGATATCATCATCGGTTGAATTGTGAGGTCCGGGGCTTTGGTCATGGTGTTCACCCGTCTGTCCCACGAGCACAGGCCAGAGCCCCCGTCACCTCCACCTGCTCCAGCCTCCAGAGGGGACCGGGGCTAAATTTAGACCAGCAAGGAAGCTCGTCTGTGGCCACGAGGCAGGATAGAGATCCTCCAGATTGTTGGAAAACTGGGGTCCTCATTTCTGTGCCAAGCATAGAGGGAGGGTATTTACTGCAAAACATATTCCCCTTTTAGACCTCGAGCGTAGCCTACAGTTCTTACATTTTTTAAATTGATGTAACATTACGAATTTAATTTTAGCTGTGCCAGTGGGATTGCTCTTGGGATGGCAATGCTGGTTAGCCATTCCACCACTTTGGGCCAGACCGAAATGTCTCAGCAACTGTTGGCTTGATTGCCTTGAAATTTTGTGCAGACATCTGTGGACTCCAGTGGACTTTGCCACTTATTCCATCTGCAAGTTAAGTGTTTATCTCTTTCAATATCTCAAAATCCACTAGACAGATTGCCATGAACTTCCGTACCATCATTAGTCAATCACGGATGATATATATGAATGACTTTGGTTTCGCCCCTGACATTTGATTTAGAGCCACATGAGGTTGAAATGTTAGGCCTTGGTGCTAAAATATGTCAACAACTGCTGGATTGACCACCATGAAATTTGGTTACACACCTGCATGTCCCTCAGGATAAACTGTGTTAAAGTTGGTGGCCATTCTATATTTTTTTGTCCACAATGTTGCTTTATGACTAAATACTTATGTATATTCACATTTCAATCAGCCTCAGCCACACTTTGTGTTCAGTGCTAATAAGCTAATGTTAACCCAGTTTACCCAGTCACTAAAAACGTCCCTGCAAACCACTGATACGCACACATGTGTATGTGTCATAGGCTACATACCATATATCTACAAAACACAAACTCCCGTTTCCTTACATGTTTATGACCTGTCACATTGGAAGGTGGAGGGGATGTTTGCAGGGTTGCAGTGACCTAAACTGACTTTGTAACTGTCAAACCACTGGATATATCCAAAGAGACAATGGGACAGTTCCGGGCGTGTTTGCTTTTAACCTATGTAAAGGAAAAAAACAAACAAAACACAACTAAGAAAAGAAAAAGCTAATGCATTGATCATTTACGTTAAAATCTAGTCATGTCCCCTGTTATCGGGTGGAGATAATTTAACTGCATACTGACCTGTTTTGATGGGCAATTCAACGTACGGTATCTTGAAAAATGTGTTGTAATGTAAGAAATATAAGAAATATGAGAACACTTTAAAGGATAGGCTTGACCAAAAATGAAAATTCAGTCATCATGTCCTCCTCACGCTGCTGGAAAAGTGTTACAGTCCACAGAACATTTCTGGAGCTTCACAGCAAAGCAGCATTCACCGAAACAACTGTAGTAGATGGGGACTTGTTTTAAAACATGAATAGACTGCTGAAAAAAGCCCCATAAAATGCTCCATGTGGCTCATACGATATAATACAGATTTCTGTTTCCAAATCAATTTGAAAATGTTATTTTCACCCATTTTTTAAATCTGAAATCTTCACTCTAGCTGCTAAACTAAAAACATAATACACCCTTGTCTGGTGTTGAGGATGTAAATGTTGTCTTGTTGAATCCATGTGGGACCTGGGGGCTTTTTAGAGACTTTGATTAAGCCGGATGAGCTGTTAGGAGCCATTTTATTTTATGAGAATGCCGCAACGCTCTTGTGCTGTGAAGCTGCAGAAATGTTATAATATCAGCATGAGGGTGAGGAGATAATGACTGAATTTTCATTTGTAGCTCATTCTTTGAGCTAAGAAGAACACCCTGGACAGTAAGCCTCAGCTGAAGATCAGGTGAGACTGTTTGCAGCGTTGAGGGGGGGCTGGGCCAGAACTCAACCCAGAGTGAGACGTGGACCCGGGCCAAAAGCTCACATGCTCTCCGTTTCCCCGCACTTCTGAGAGTATTGACTGGTAGTGTGAACACATGCATGCACGTTCACACACACACACACACTCAGACATACGTGCACAGATGCATGTGCCCTCCTGCCTTGCATGCACCTGTTGTCTTATGTGGAACCCGCAGCTCTCCCTCGAACAGGAGGTGAAACACTAAGAGTTTCCACCTGTGCGTAGGAGTAGTGTGTGTGTGTCATTGTGTGCGTGCGTACGTGTGAGTTGTGTGTGTGTGTGAGTAAGTGACAGATAAAGAGGCAGGCAGTGAAAGAGGGAGGAGAGCGACAGCGGTGTTTTATTAAGGGATGACTTGAATGAATTCCCCCCCTTTTAAAACACACCCTCTTTAACTCCCTCCTCTGCCCTTCAGCCGCTCTTTGTCCACCCTTAGAACCACCCCCCTCCTCCTCCTCCTCCTCCTCCTCCTCCTCTATACCCCCCCAACCCCACCCCTCCACCACCCCGTGGGCCCAAATGTCGCCCTAACATTGACATGTTTTGGGTCATTTCATCTGATGGGATCTCCTGGGAGGAATTAGCATGTGCAAAAGAAAAGTCCACAGTTTTAAAAGCTCAGTGTTTCCAATTTGCCGCCACATGCTTCAAATTAGCCACGTATTTACTAAGGTCAGGCACTGGGCACGGAGCCCGTGGGGGAGCCTGTGTACGGGTTTGAGAGAGCTGCAGAGAGAGTGATAGGGAGGGTGAGCAAGAGAGAGAGAGAGAGAGAGAGAGAGAGAGAGAGGCAAGTTAGTGTAATTGCAATCCACTGCTGCCATCGTAGCACCACAAAATTTTAGCTCAGGATATCTGAATGCATGCACAGAAGCAGAACCTTTTCAACAAATTGTCGTCTTGAGCGAGCAGAAATTCAATATAGGTCCAGATAATAGAGTCACACATGGCTCTTTTCACGCTCTGAGGCAAGGTCCTGATCTGCTGCCGTCTGTTTTATTTTTACTTTGAGGGGGGAAATTAACACAGTGGCTTGCAAAACTATTCCAGGGCTTTATTTTAAAGTGGGCTCAACAGGATTGCACTTAGATTTTCTTCTTCTTTTTTTTTTTGTCCTCCTGGCATGGTGGAATATGAGAAGCTGTGGCCTGGCTTCCGTCAGAAACCTGAAGTTTTAGGAACGTATTATTCGGCATTTTTAGTCCCGGGGACTTGCTTTATTTGTTCTGCGGCCAAATGACATCCTTATCGCATCTGTTGTGTGCTCGTCTTGTTTATATCACGACTCAGTCTTGGGTGAGGCTCCTCGAGTGGGTTTTTATGTGTGTGCATGTGCATGTGCCTTCTGTGTGTGTGTGTGTGTGTGTGTGTGTGCGCGCGGCCAAGCCTAAAAGCATTTAAGCGGGAATGGGAGAGGGTCTGGAATCCTGGGATGACATCATTATCCATGATGTCATTTCTGCAGGGTGACTTTGGCACATGTGATCGTTTGGGTGAGGTCACACTTTCACTTCTAACTCGCTGTAATTGACAATGAAACAGCAGGTCACAGCAGATTGAGCAATGTCAAATTTAGCGGCCAATTAGGTAGTCGGGACCTACTGATTTAATCATTCAATCAGCCCTCCAAACAAAGGATCCGGCTTTTGTGCAACTCATGAATCCTTAAACCGTGAAATCATCAGCCCTGGATTCGACACTTGTGTATATCTGTCATAAAGATCATAACGATCGTATTTATGTGACAATTTACGACGTGCTCTGTGTGCTTTTGTGCTCCACAGCTTGTGCACAGCTATTGTGCGGCGAGTGAGGTCAACGTTTTCTCCACATGAGCACTCTTTTACTTACACAAGCGTGCCAACTCTTAGTATGAGCTTCGTAGAACGGCAATCATTTTCACATTAAAGGTTTCACAACTAAAATAATTTCACACCCACACACGTGAAGCAGAGCAAAGAGGGGAAAAAGGGATAAATGCACAGGAAGTGGTATATGTTACCATGAGACATTTCAATATGTTTTTTTTTTATTTATAAAATATAAAAAAATATACACTTTTTGAGCCTTCTTCATTTAGTCATGGCTGATCTTTTACTTCCTAATAAAGAAACCAATTATTAATTAATTGATGTCAATCATCTGTTTCTTTGAGATTAATACACAGGTTAGAAAAGGGATTTTTCTGTGGTTTCCAATGACATTTGTTCTTTTAAGACGTTAAATTGGTTGATAATCAGTGTCAAGCCAACTTTATTTATTTTTACAAAAATCCCTGACCGGGGCCGAAGGGTTTTACAGCCTAGACTATGACACCCTCTACACTGAATTCAGAAAAGGAGATCTTCTTTAACAGGAAGAAAAGGAGAGAAGAGATGTCAGTCCACCTCAGGCCTGATTAGCCTCCCGGCACAGCTCCACTATGCTCTCCTTACGCTTTATGTTCTCAGGCTGTAAAAACGACACTGCGGCTCATCCCCTGGGCCCGAGCTGAGTTCATTCAGGCATTTGTTGGAGATGCTTTATTTGAATGCATTAAAGATTTCCTCTATGGCTTTGAAGGATTGACTGACTGTGCTTTAATGTTGTAGGTCAGGTCTTCCTCTCACTGCCAGCGCACGGCCTGGGTTGTAATGTCACTGACAACAAAGGCACGTTTGATGTTCGTGTTGTCACGATACTGAAATTTCTAACTTCCGTACAATACCTTGTAAAAAAAAAAAGACGTTTGGTATCATGTTTGATAAAAAAAAAAAAAAATTGACAGATTGTTGTGGGAATGTTTTAGATGAGATGATTATTATTACAGTGTGGTGCAGGTGACACCTCACTGTTGGAGAGGAGAGCCAGAAGACACAGCTTGCACCGGTGTATCGATACCAAGAAAAATGAGCACTGAAACAGTTTCAAATGTTCAGAATCCATATTTATTGGTATCTCCATATTTTTGAAAATACCATTGGATAAATTCAGGGTGGCGCCACAACTGATTCAGTCAACTGGTTCACAGAATGTGTCTTTCTGCAGAGGTGGAAGGCCTTCATATCCTGAGTGTCAGCTAACACGCTGGAATGGTCATAGGAGGGAACGAGAGGAGCAACAGAGTAAGGACTCTAACGGGGTAGAAAGACATGCATTAAATGTCCTGAGAACAGTATGACACGATACTGTATGAAACAGCAGAACGAAAATGAAATGTATATGGAATACAAACATATACTGCATGATGAACAGTTTATATTTTAGTCACTTGGCTAGTTCTTTTCATTCAGAAGGAGTAACAATCAGTCCAGCGGCGCGAGAAGCTGTGAGATCCCTTTATCGCCACACTAATACGCAGAAATCAGGACGTTGCACCACACAATGGTGTGTGATTGTGGTGATTGCTCAGACCATGAAGAGCATATCTGGAAATATAGACTCAACCCCTGATGGCGCTGACCGACCGAGTTCACAGCGGTACTCATCCGATGAGTGGTTTTGTATCGTCTGTGACTTTACCACATGACACATGTCTGAAATCCATGTGTGTCGGGGGAAATGAATCAGATCCATGGAAAAACTTGTCGACTTCAAAACCCACGCTTTCCCTGTGTGTCTGCCGTGTACCTGTAGGTCATTTGCATCAACCCTTTATTGACTACATCATCCAGCCAATAACCATCAATTTATCATGCATGAACATGAGCTCTCTCACACACACCCACACACACACGCAGGCGCACATGGATGGCTTGAGGCGGGCTATTCATTCTCATTAGTACCCTGTTGCAGTCGGCTGACGGTAAACTGAGCATGTGCCAAAGTCATAAACTTACACACCCCTCCCGCCATTACCTCATAATTATGATATCACACAAGTGTCTCATAGTGATGACATCACGCCACCAGATTCACGGTCTTGCCTTTTTTTTCGATTACATTACGCTCGGCCCGCTCATGCCAAGACCCTTATCCCTGAAAAGCCAAGGACAAAATGCAGACTGTGAGGCTGGGTCCAGTCTGGAGAGTAATTACCAATTTTACTATTGGGGTGAAAGCGTCTGGTTCGGCCATTGTTGTCCAGTTAGAGGAGCTTGTTCACGCTCTGAGATAATGGTGTTGGCAAGTCAAGTCATTACCTATAGCATGGATATTTGCCAAAACCCCTCGCTGCATGAATAACGTCTTTCCGGTCACGGATAATGAAGTCAGTGGTCTCACACACTGTCTATCCACTCATGTCCCCATATAAATATTCGCTGACGTGCACCATTTCGGACATTACTGAAAAATGACTGTGTTAGAAAATGTCTATGTGTTTATTGAACATGAACACGGGGTCAGGGGAATTCTGCGCCTGCTCAAATCCCAAGTCCTTCAGAGCGCATGAAGTCATGACGAGAGCCGTTTCACTTTAGCGGAGAAATGACAGTTTTGACATAAAAGCATAGATCCATCACGGGAACAATTTCACTAAAAGACTGACTTGTTGTTTTATGAAGCAGCTGGGTCAATCCGTCTTCTGAGGTAAGTTAAAGGCTACACGCCGGGCTCTCCTGTCGCCGCTGCGTAGTCACGCCGCCTCGACACAAAGACCTTCATGTGCTCGGCTTTCCTGTCCGTCTGTCCCTCTGCTCTCATCCAGCATCTGCCCTTCTGTTAATGATTCTCACATTTTTTCACGTGTGAGAGATGGGCTGAAAAAAAAAAAAGAAAAAAAAAAAAGAAATGCAAATCTGCTTGTAAACACTCCAAACCTCAAGGTTAAATCATTCAGCATCCTTGATAAAAAAAAGATGGTGTGCAGTAGTTTGGTATCAAAATCGAAAAGTGTCGTCCAGAGCTGAGAATTGCTGTAAAATACTGGAGAATTTATGTCTCAAGGGGGGGATATTAACTAACCACAAACACATGCCGCAACATACACACTCACGGTCGCAAACACACTGTGTAATAGACTGTTCTTTCCCCATGTGTCACCCTCCACCTTGTAGATTTATATGGAATGAACATAATGACTTTGCTCCCAAATTATCCCAGCATGCCTGCGAAAGATCCAGATAATCTTTTAATGGCTCGAGTTGTCGACCGTCTCATTGCGCAGCTCATAAATCTGGGAGTGGCGAAAGAGCCCCACGGCAGCCACGAGTCCACTTGTCTGAAACCGTATCCCTTCGGAGTGAAACGGGAGATGTGCTGCTATCGGCGAAGGAGAAGAAACGGTGGGTTCTTTGACCTGTCCGAGAGTTTCAGTGACTTTTGAGAGTCCCGGCTGGTGGACTGGTAGCCAGAGGGAACGGTTGCTATTAGACGTACTGGAAGTGGGGCTGGCTGGCAGATGTGTCTCTGTGCAGTTCTGACTTAAAAAAGAAAGTGTGTTTTCAATGTATTTGTACAGTATATAAGAAGAAAAAAGAAAGTAGGCACTTTTAATGCACTTGTTAACAGTTAAACTGTGTCTGAGTGCAACTTTTTCTCATAGGTGCTTATAACTGTCTTACAATTTAACACTAAACATGTTGCTCTTATCAAAACCATCCTTTACAGATGTTAGCGGACCCTGAATATATGATATGCCAGAAAAAATGATTGCACTTTTGTTACATTATACCACATGTTTCCAACAGTGTTCAGACCCAGAGAAGTGTTACCATACTCAAGGTCAGAGTCTGTTCCATTCGGTCGCCTGTTGCCTCCTCCGGGGTAGGGAAGTCTGAGAAAGCAGACTAAACTGAAACTTACCTCGTCTGTGAGCATTTGTGACCGAGTCACGTCAGAGAGGTTTTTATCAGCAGTGGCGGTTGTTTAATGGTGTGTTCACTACCACCGAGGCGTTACTTGTAAGTTTGACCAGGGAATCGTTTGTGTAAATTCCCATTACTTCCCCTAACAGCCAGATTACTTCACTGCAGATTAGCTGTAAGCTAGTGTCTGTGTGGTCAACTTCAGGTCAACCTGTCACAGAACTCACCACGGACTCCAGTTGTTTCTGTCCTCCTCTCTCACTGCTGCAGTCAGGCTGATAAACGGGAGTGAAAATGAGAGAAAATTCTGATGTGACTCTGGGTGTTTATTCCTCCAGAAGTTCTACTCAACCTGTTGCTAACTTTGGCATAGGGCGCCTGTGGCTCAGGGGTAGAGCCAGCTCCATGTTATTGGAATGTCGCTAGTCTGATTCCCCTGGTCTGCATTTCCAAGTGTCCTTGGGGAAGATGTGGTGGCCACCACCATCAGTGTATGAATGTATGTATGAATTACTGTAAGTCGTTTTGGACAAAAGCACCCTAAATGCCCTAAATGTAAATGTAAATTGGTGAGTAAGACAAACTTAACATGCATAAAACATGGAAACATTGTCTCATTTAAAAAACAAACAAACAAAAAAAACACTTCTGCCTGAGTCACATCATGACATCGCAACAGATGTTCATCCGCAGTGGTTGTTGTTTAATTGTGTGTTCACAACCAGTGAGGTACTACTTATGTGAGTTTGACTGCGTAATCATTTGTGTATATTCCCATTAACTGCGCAAGTTTCTTTCTTTTTCCCCTTCATCTCCAGCTCCAGCCATCGGTCAGCATTACAGAACACACTCGCCAATGGAGGTCACCTCTGCCGATCACTGCTGCAGTCAGGATGATAAACAGGAGTGAAGATAAACTTTTTGCACCCAGAAATAAAAAAGTAATTTCTGAGCTCTCCTCCCGTCGGTAAATGTCTCCGGATCAGAGAAGAATCCACTGTGACTGCAGGTGTTTATTCCTCCAGCAGGTCCGGCTGTGCACCTGACTGTCTCCTCCAGATCTGGTTGCCTCAGCCTGGCCCGCCCGACACTTAAATGTCTTTTTTGTTTGTCTGAATTGATAGACCCTCAACAGAATGTACGCATTGTGAGTTTAACTGCTTGTAAATATCATCTAGAAATAACATCTGTTAGCCCCAATAATCACATTTTTTCCCAGCACAATAGCTGACACCCTCAACGCGACTTGAGGTTCCTGAACATCGTTGTGAAAATGTCAATCACACCAAATCAATATCCAACACGCCTGCTGAGAAAATAAATACACTGCTCAAGAGAATAGCTGTACATACACTCATAATCACCCACAGGGGTTCTGGTCCACGTCTCCTGACGTGACCCAACCATCGAGCAGAGGCACAAAGACGTGCCCTGGAATTCAGGGGTCTCATAAATAAACAAATAAACACATTTCATACACAGAGTACTTATTCTAATTACAGCCCTGGACATGTGCTGAGCAGTCTCTAATTTCTCTCTGAGCAGGGAGACTTGCGGAGCCGTCTGCGGCAGACCAGCAGTCGGCAGATGTAATTACCACATCATCTCTGGTCCCTGGTACACTGAGGGAGGGGGAGGGAGAGAGAGGGAGAGAGAGGGAGAGAGATTGATCCCAGTAAACAATAATTAGGGTTGGGGATGGTGTATTGTGGGACATCTACTCGGCAGGACAGAGTAAAGAGAGGGAAAGAAACGGGAGGGAGGAGACAGGCAGGGATCATGGGCACATGAAAGCCTCTGGGACAGACAGCTTCCCCCCCGCCTGAGAGGGTGAGAGTTTACATTTTTATCAGGACCAACACATCAGCGGTCTATATACAGCCGGCACATTCATATGCCAATAATGGAAATGAACAAAGTGATGGTTTTGGTCAATAAACTAATTATTTAGTTTAGCTTTTTTCGGCCAGACAAAAAAAGCAATTTGATGATATATAAACTCCAAATGTATTAAAATAACCATAATATAAAACAGAACAAAGCAGCATATCAGCACATTTAACAAACTGCATTTGATGAATCGTGTTTTGGCTTGCTGAAAACAGCAAAATAATATAATATTCAAAAATGTTTGGTTTTCAGTTGTTAAAATAGTAGTGAGTGTCAGATTGGTCAAAACATTTCTGCTTTTTACAGTATACGTCTAAACTTGGTGGTTCAGTGTTCCTGTCGGGTTTCAGTGACTTATTAAAGGTGCTTTATGGAGTTCTCTTGAACACCTCAGTCTTTTCTCTGCAAAACTAATGTTTTTATAAAATTACAAAAAAAAACAAAACAACAAAAAACAAATTTGTTAACATTCGTGTTTGCTAGCTTTCTAGTCGCCTGGGATTTACTGCCCCACTGCTACTTTTCTTGGCACATTATAATCAGTGGAATAGTGTGAAACCATAGGCAGGAATGTATATCGCGTGATGCACATGCGATACAAACAAAACAGAACACTGCTCTCCAGCACTACTTTCAGTGGTCCATTACATCTGACTCAAACATCGGAGTCACGCAACAGTGGATATATAACACAACTGAGTGTGTTGTTGTGTTTTCATGTGGGAGAACTGCTTTTTAAACGCAGCCGTCAATTTTCAATCTGTCATTGTTTCCTCATGGTTCTTCAAAGTTCTTTGAATGTGCAAAACAAACCAAACTTACAGCCCCTAGTTTAGTTCCTGAGCACTGGTTCTATGGAAGTTTTTGGTTAAAAACGTGTAGAAGTGGTTAAAAACTTTATAGGGTACCTTTTATCTTGGTTTTGGTTTGGTCCAAGGCTGCATTACTGAGCAGACAAATTATAACCTGATGCACAAGATGGTTTGTTACACAGTCCATTTGGAAAGGCACGGCTAGAAACTGTTTAGAAAAGGAATGGACCATATGTCTTATCACCGTCCAGCCTCAACCAATCAAGTGCCAGGACGCTACCAGTGGCGGAGCTAGCTGTGTGGTAGGCCCCAACATCAGCTGATCATCAACACCATCGCCAAAGACCCCTTGTTCGTTCAAAGGTAACGTCACGTTGTAAAACTACATATTGATGCCAACATCTTCGCAGACTCATCACTTCTTGTACAGTCGCATCTTAGCCAGTGTTAGCAAAATGCTAGCTAGCTGGGTTGCATCACCATTGTCTGTGCTCAGGAATAAATACTGGAGCACTTTATTTATCCCAAGAAAAGGAAACATACCAGGCACTGAAGGAGAAATGTCGACTGATAATCACGTCATCCTCGGCCTCAACAAAAAGTATGTGGGCCTTCTCCTGTTTTCCTTCAGAGTGGAATGACCTGGCCTGAATGAGCGTTGTTTTGCCGTGTTCATGAAATTTTACATTGTGAATGTGTCCTTCCGTTGCGTACCCTAGTCATTGTGGTCGACTTCTATGAATCTATACTGTCTGCACTGCTGCAGCAGGTGAAACGAGACCAGTGTTGCCATGTTTCTGATTATCAAACTTGTCCGATCTAGCAACAGTAACTAAGGGGCTAAAGATGGGTCAATTTGCCGTCCGCATGTACGTATTGCACAAGTACATTTCTGCAAAATTACATGTTGACACTACACATTCTCTATGTTGAAACTAGTTTGACAAACCAGTATGTAGCTACTTGCACAAACACACTGTTTTAACTACTTTTTTATTCATTTTGAGTCATACACGGTACAATGCTGCGTTGTAAGGTGTCTGCTGATGTTGCATGACTTTTGGGTTGGGATTTGGAGCATGTTAAGATGCTTAAAACACAGAGTAAAGTTCTGATCCTATGCAGTTAGCTGTCAATGCTAACTGTCCTTTCACGGAACCCTGTAATGGTTGGACCAAATGTGTTCGCGTCTTCGGTAAGCTTGAGCGATGAAGCTGCATGACTGAAGATGTCTAGTAGTGTCATGCTTCCAAATGTTGAAATACTGTGTTCCTGCAACAAAAATATCAAGTTGTTTCACATTTTAAAATGTTGAAACAATGTGTCAAGCTGCAGTCACTGGTCTGGCAGCCTTCTCTTTTTTATCACGATATGGCACGTATTGTATATAAATCAATATGGTGTATTACACTTACAAAACGTCAACCCGGTCTGTAGAAACTGCTGTGATACTGTGATCTTGCGGCAAATCAGACACAGGTTTACTTTGTGTATACTCTTTCTACTCATTTGATCAGTCGCAAACTTGTTGGATAAAATGTACCAACGCATGTGTTAAAACACTTTATAAACTAAGATATGATGTGGATTAATGGGCCTCTTCTATTACTTCATATTCTGTTTTATAGAGGGGGGCAGGTTTCAAAATGTAGTCTTTGTACAATGTAGCCGTAAACCCCCCTTTTTTTTTCACTTTATGAAATACATTACGCAAATTTCCGACAAGTTGTTTGACACCCATGTTACGCGCTCCCCCCTTCTGTGTTTTCTCCTTCCCTTCTCCCAGGTGCTGCTCATCAGGCAGTTAGCTCTGCCCCGTCACCATAGTAAAGGGAGGGTGGAGGAGAAGGAGCACTCTGGTGTTTTGTTATCTTTTGAGGATGGAGGTCTGGTCGTCCTGTTTTCGTGGCTTTGCCTGTTTAATGATGTTTAATTTATGCAGTCTTTTCTTAGTTTAGGGAGGGAAGTTCTGGGTCCTACGGCCCACTGCGTGCCTGGCCCAGACTCCCTGCATCTTTGTGTTCATTATGGCCAGGCCTCCAGGCTTCCATACTTTTGGATGACTCTATTATTTCTAAATAAACCTTTACTTTCTTTTGCAAACTTGCTCTCGAGTATGCTGTCCTTCTTTAATATGTCGCTGGCCACTGTTTTCTTTGTTGCCGTGACATCCAGCAAATCGGTGACATGCTCAAGTAGAGGAGTGCTGGTTGGAAAATAACAGTACTTGATGTGTTCTTAATGGCAACATGTGTGAAAGTTGGGCCCACACGTCGCTTCTGCCCCGAGGGCCACCTTGTAAGTTAGACCATCCACGGTCAGATGGTTTAAGTTTAAATTATTTTTAAGTTTGGCGTGTGTTTTCTGGAAATGAACTAAAACCCTCAGATAAATGTGGTGAAAAGAAGAAGTGAAAAAAAAGTTCCCCATTTAATCGTACCTTGAAGGTGGACTCAAGTATGACCAGTAGAAATTGATATTTCACTATACACATTTTTACTCCACACAACAGTACAATCCATCACGCTCTCTGCCTGTAGGGAGAGGGGAAATACCACATGCAACCAGAGGCCTCACACAAAGCAACTGATGCTGGGAATAAGGAGTCATTCTCTTGTGGGGTGTGTGGGGGGAAGAAGGAATAAGACTTTTACGGGAAGGAATATCTCCCTCGTGAGAGGACTGGCGAGGACCAGTATGTGTGTGTGTGTGTAAGTGTGTGTGGGTGCATACGAGGCGTGTGTGCGTGTGCTGAGACTCCGATTTTACAAACATGCGTGCGGGCATAGCTTTTCGGTGATTCTGGCATTCCCGGCATTCCTTCCTGTGAATTTCCAGTCAGCGTGAGGCTCACTGTTCCAGAGCTCTGACATCACGAGGGGGTTCCACTCTGCCTTCCACGTTCTGCCTCCCGCTCTCTCACAATCCCACCCATATTTGGAAGTGAGAGGAAGGGAATCCCAGATGATGACTCAAAGGCTTCTGCTGCCAAGGGGAATTCTCTCCACATCTGTTTTGTGTGTGTGCGTGTGTGTGTGTGCGTGTCTGTTATTAACGTGTATCGATGTGCATATGACCTCCTCGAGCTGAAGACAGAGTTTTACATCTGTTGGGAATCCGAAATGGTAACAGCTCGGTGAAATAACAGCCTCGTGTCTTGACAGAAAAAGTGGAAGCCCGAGTGATGTTGTCTTTCTATTTATAACCTGCTTCTCTTGGCAGCCATGACGGTTAATAATGCACTCTGCTGAAAATGAATGCTCCCGAAATGAGCTTTTTTTTTTTTCACTTTATAAAACCCAAAGATAGACGATGAAGAGGGTAAAATACTCCCTCTTGCACAGCACATGTCGGTGAGTCGATGTGCACTGTAACCAGACAGTCACCCTGCGTCGGACCACCACAAATGAGACCAGTGGGATAAATGGGGACCACGGCTGTTAACTGTGCTCCGCATAGTGTGACCAACCGTCTACAGCCTGCTGGCTGCAATAAACTCCTTCCTCCACAGAATCATCTCATTCCTCACAAGGAGCAGCAAGCTCAAACGCAAATTACAAAGGGGAGCAGGAAGTGGAATGAGAGGGAGACAGACGGAGCAGACACGGCTTTGGATGTGCTGAAATTCCCTTTGTTGGGAGTGGATTTGGGAGAGGATAGAGGGGTCTCCGGGTGTGCGAAGCCATATCTGGGCCTAAATATAGCCCCACTTTGTTCTCGTCTGCATGCTGGTGACAGAGGACTCGGCTCTCTGGGGTTGTCTGTGGTCCAGTGTATCAGAAAGGCCGCTGTTGTTCTCCCTGGCAGACAGAGACGCAGACGTTCCCTCAAGCAGCCCAAAAAGAAAGAGCGCTTTCATGGAATATTCTGTTTAGCTGCACAGACTGTTGTGTATGATACTCCCGGGACCCATAAAACAAGTAATTCACAGACAATATCTCACCCACGCTCTCTTTGCCACAGCAACATAAATCCAACTGGTTTTCAAGGAGGAGTTGAGGCAGTGTTCAAAGGGGGATATATGTTGCTCAAATCTGGGAAAATGGGCCTGCGAGGCAACATTATTTTCAAAATGGACAAAAAGAGGACAGAAAGTGACGCAGGATGCAACAATAACAACAACAACAACAACAAAAAAACCCTGAAAAAAGGTGACATGAAAATGAGCAAGTCTGAGAACATGGAGCCGTAAGTCATCCTGCGTTGACTGTAGTTTTCCTCTACATCACACTGCTCCCCACAGGGACGATGTATGGCGACGTTTAAACGCTCAGTCACCCAGCGCACAAATCCCTCCCTTCCTCATTACCAAAACAAGCTAATTAAAAACCTGTTAATGAGCTGTGTTGTGGGTGTCTTTAGGAGAGAGGGGAAATCAACATCTCGAAAAAGAGTTGGGCACGTATGAACGTTATCAGAGGGTCCCCTGAACAGTTAGACAAATTGATGACACAGCCATAGTCATCAAATGGGGAAGGGGCGGCTGAAAACACAACACAAACATCCTACACATCTCCATGAGAGTGCACACAGAAACAGTGCAGGAGGGGAAAAAAACAAGTGACTCACTGAAAACCAACTGGGACACACAGTGTCATATCCTGAGAGGGAGAGGGAAAGAAACCCTCCTCTCACTGAAGGACAGATGGATCCCCCAATCTGTTGTGGGCCAGTGTGCCAAAGGACTACTGGTCACCAAACATCCTGCACCTGAGTGAAGCGACCTCTAGGCTCTCTGTGAGGACCAAGCCACTGATATCAGCTGAGAGACTGGGAGCTGAACTGTGGAGGACAGACCCAGACGTTGCCAGGGAAGTATTATCAAAGTTCTTGAGCGACCTCTACTGGCCTCACTGGCGAACTGCGTTTTGACGTGACGTCACCACGGACTGTACCACTGCATTAAAAGCAGTGTGAACGGGGTGAGTTCAAAGTCTACTTCTGTGTCTTGTTCGCTCATGTCTGAGCTTGCTTCGACGCCAGAGTAAGAATTTGTTTTAAAAACGTGTTTAGTATCGATTGCTTGAAAGACGGGAGGCAAATGAGCCGTCACCGCGATAGTAACTATCTGGTTTTGTCCTACGTGACAGACGCAGGAAGTGCCCCTCCGAGCGAGGCGCCTTTTCTGAGCTCATGTTGTCAGGCAGAGAGTTTACCATCACGTCCAGCGGGGCCGACTCTGTTTTTAGCCACACGAAACTTGGAGCTTGAACGAATAACAAGCTCAGTGATCAGAAACTCATCTCCTTAAGCTGTATTACACAACATGGCCACCAAAAAGAAGCGAACACCTAATGCGCAGAATGACAGCTGGGTTGTCATCGCCGCAGGTAGGTTGAGCAGCGGGATGCGACCGTCAGTTCGAGCTAACCCCGGCTAGGCTAGCTAGCTTAGCTACGGAGATTGGAAAGTTATTAAACCGTGGTAACTTTGTCATCACATAAACTGAATGACTAATAGAGTAATTGTTATCCATTATGCAAGCGTGGGCCCAACTTAAGATGTATTTAACATAGAAATAAGACACTAATCAGATTGAACGTTGATCACTTGTGTTAGATTTCTCAGTTATCATGAATTTTACTTTTGTTTTGGTGTCCACAGACTCTGCCATCGACACACAGAAGCACGACATTGACCCAGCTTTTGTGAGACTAAGGAATCCCTCCACAGGTCAATTTTGATTAACACATTAACAGAAGTTTCCAGAATCCAGAAAAGTTTTCATATTACCTGTTTCGCACAACCATCAGTCCTAAACCATAAGGTACTAAGATTGATTTACAAAAAGATTCCAACAGATTTGTAAAAGGGAAGTCATGGAATTAAAGGTACAGTATTCCTATTTATGTAAATGCTGGATGAACTAAGGTTCTCTTGGGAGTTTTTGACCTCCAGCCCTGCATGGAGCTGTTTTACATTTGCCAGCAAAGACGGTGAGACAGAAACTGATTTTTTATATTTTTATATATTATATGATTTTATATGGTATGGTATATAAATCTCTCTGTTGTCACAAGAGTGGAATTTCTAAATTAATTTCAATACCTGTAATATCAATACAACATTGATGGCATATGATTGTACGTTTTTTAAAAGGATAAATGTAACAAGGCTTATAAATGTTTGTGAAACACTAAGGCATCTAAATTAATTTAGTGTTGGAAGATGCAGAGCTACATGGGTGCTGTAGGGGAGCCAGAATATGCAGTTGGTAATGGTATATCGATAGAGTGAACAATGAGTATTGGAGTTGTGTCAAGTAGTCAAAATCAGTGTATCAATAAATTCGACAAGTCCAGTCTTAACAAATCAGGACATTAAACACTGGCTCTGGAAATGTTTAATGAGGAAGGAAACACATTCACATATAGTTTGTTTGTCAGGGATACATCCAGCATTTCACTGAGTAATTAAATACAAATCTAATTTGTTCATTTAGAATAAAGCTGATGATTGATATTGCTGCAGGTCAGTTGTGAAAATGATTGTTAATTGCAGATCTAATAACACAGTGAGTCAACGGTTGGTTAAAAAAGATGTATAAATAAAGGGCCTGAGGTTCCTCGGCTATTTAATATGTGTTTGTGAAAGTAATGCTGTTCCTTATTTTTCTGTCCCACAGATGCAGCTTCTCTGTACATGCTGAACAGTGGTGATGTACAGCTGTTTGAGGTCAAAGCCTTTGAAGAAGATTTCCACTCGTGGTTTATTGGACAGACTGTACAAAGAGGTTGGTGTCATTCCTCATTACACTGTAACTCTGAACTATCCTAATCATAATTACAAACCACTACTACAGAGGTGTCTTACTTTATTTAATCCCATTTGCAGAACTTGTCAGGCGTAGAGAAAACATAGTTTTCATAGTCCGCATTAACAGCAGCAACAGTCCACCAGCAGAGCTCCCTAAGCTGGTGTGGCTAAGAGGCTGGTGTGTTGACATAAAAATAGAAGAAAAAATACATAACAAGCCCAGAGGAGCGCTGTCCATTTACTATGACAACATGCACAAAGCACAGACAACACTGATGATACAAATCAAAATGAACCATTAGGTTTGTAACTGACAAACATGTTCACATAATGCAAACTAGTATGCAGTGTAGTGTGACCTGGCACTGTAACGGTGTTTAGAATATTGATGTTAAAAGTTGAAGTTGTACGTTGTACACATGTACGTTTCAATATGCAGAGATGCTGTGCTGTTATTCTGTAATTTTAACAGAGTTCTGTCTGAGGTGTCAATCAGGGGTTTACATCTTAGCACTTGTCTCTCTTTTTTTAAACAGATGGGAGACTTCTCTTTGTAACACCGATGGATCCTCTGTATCTCATGTTGCCCTATTTGATTAAATCTGGCAAAGAGGTAAGAAAAGTGAATCTCTAATAGTCTCACAGCTGTTGTTCCAGTGATGTTGTGGTGCTGATTATTTAACTGCAGAACTGTCGTGGTCAGCACCTTAAATACCCTGCCAGAGTAAGACAGTGATCCCCCTACAGTCTGATGTTATTTTTACCCTGATATTTCTAAATAAACTGTTAATATGTATGTGTTAGGGCTCGATAATGAAGTCATCTTAGTCAGCTGTAGCAGGATGAAGTTAGTAAAGTACATATTAATGTTGGGTATCTAATTCTGTATATAACTTTTTTATGAAAGTTACCATTAGATTGTGATGCTTGTGTTCGTTGCGCAATAAAACTGCTTCTTGTACAGGCTGACTGCACTCTAAATGTGTTAACATCTTTGTTAATATTACAAAACTTTAGAGGTCTTTTTTGATTGTATTTGTCTTGTTAATTCAACACACACAGAGACAGATGTAAAGGGGAGACACTACAGGTAAACAGAGGAGGAAAAAACAGTTAATCGACATCACCAAGAATCTTACTTACATGAACACAGGATAAGATACAATTTTTGTACTACAAGTTTTCTGAAAATGTATGTTCAGATATAAAAATGTGTAATCATCTGAATAGATCTACACTTATTTGCATACATTTACATAAAAGAAAGTGAATATTGGACAATGCCAGGTTCAAATTTCTTGATTGATTTTGTTGGTATACTAAAGTTTTTACTGAGGGAATTTGGGATGTCTGCTTGTATTACAGCAACAGCCATAAAAACAACATTTTTGCAATATTTCTAGAAATAAAATGTTATATAACTCAGGCTATGAATGATATATGAACAAACCACTCTGAAAAACCTTCAGAATATAGATCGGAATAAAACTGTAAAGTTTGGTGTCACTGAAGTGGAGATGTCTGGTTCAGAGTGCAAAAAAAAAACCTCAGTCTGAGAAACTGACCTTTAAAAACAAATATTATTAAACTCCATACATTTTAAACAAAAATGGTGAATATGGTATCAATATAAGTAATAGGCATCACACTGAAATGTCTCCATTGCTTAAAACAATAATTATTTGGTATCACACATTGTTGTGTCTCCCTCTTTCTGGTTAATAATGTGGAGCTACTTCTTTACCACCAACCACAGGGAGCAACATTTCAAAAGGTCTGTATTCATCAAGAGGTGGCAGGTTACATTGCTGTATTTCTTCTTCAAGCCAAAGGGTCGTGTTGCTATGGATTTCACCTGTCTTACAAACAGAAATTCATGGGTCTGGGTAGAGCTGCTTTAGCTGGAGATACTGTGCAGAGACGGCTCCACGTCTATCAGTCCTTCAAGGACATCTGATATTGGTTTTTCTCTATTCAAGTCATATAAACAAGATACAATATGTATGGAAGGCTCCTTCTGAAGTTGTCAGAAGGCGTTAACTCTGCACTGGAGTCTCAACAGACTGTGGGTTTGATACCAAATGAGCTTATTTATGAAGTCACAATATCTTATTTCCTGCTCAGGGGAAGTTCCAGCCTGTGGATCAAGTTGTCATGGATGAAGAATTCCCAGCTTGCTCAAGGCTGCTGAGCTGCACACGTTCCCTGGCCTCCCTGCACCACATTGCAGAGGAAAAGGGTGAATTTTTATTTTTGAAGCTAGCATCAATAAAAACTGTAAGCCTACACTGATCACTGATTGCAATGTGTAAATGCTGTGTTTTTTACTCCCAGAGGTGGGATCACTGAAGTTCCATCGATACAGTCAAGAGAAGACGATGAATTGGTTGAAGAAAAAGGTAGTCGTCATCACTATCTTATACGAAATTCAAACATATGTGTCTGTTTTTTTGTTTTTTTTAACTGCATCACAATACAAAATATCAAGAAAACTGTGCTCTGCGTGGAAGTGCATCATTTATTTCACACAGTGGAATTGCATACAGTTACTTTACTTGTCGGTGTAGGTGGAGAGGACGGTCGTTGCACTCAAAAAGAGAAATATCTCTGTGGGAGAGGGTGTCAAATCCACAACATACGTCAGAGTGAAGTCAGAGGCAGACTGCCCTGAGGGTAAGTGGCTTCAGCATCAGGCTACTTCACTGTTTAAGTCCCATCTCATTGTTGTGTGAATTCCAGTTCCACCTTCATATGAAAAAGACGTTTAAAGGTCTCATTTCCATATTATTCTGTTTTTCCTTGCTTTGCAGCAGACATGATGTTGACCAATAGATGGCAGTAATATTGCATAGTTTATCTCTATGAGTTATGATCCCCAAATAACGTTTCCCCAACCTCAACCTGTATGCAGCACAAAGTAGGATTCTATATATCTAATTACTGCCACTCATTCTCTTCATCTTTATGATACAGAGGACTACCTGCGCTACGCCCATGGCCTGATATCAGAGTACATCAGTGAAGACCTGAGCAAAGCCCTTCTCAAACACTTGCAGTAAGTCCAGACATCCAGCATCTACAAGTAGGACTGACCAGTGTGCAAAAAAAGTCATATAGTGATGAATTTGACAGATAGTGGATATGTATTGACCACATCTCCATACCTATCCTAACTTGTTTAATGAAGCTAACTGCCAATTTGTTTACGCCTGCTTACCTGTGAGCCCTTCAGTCTGCAGATCCGTGAAGCACTGAACTTCTACCCCCCCAATCTATAGTCAATATAACTCAAAGTGTTCTTTTTGGCACTGAAGCTAAATTTAGCAAGATCTGTGGCACTCTTGATGCCAAAGAACTACATTACTACTGCACAGAACCAACATTTGATTGCAAGAAAGTGAAAACTAGTGGACATATAATTTTTGAAAATGACAGTCTTCACTCTGGTAAACAATGACATCCTGTTATTAATTTGATTACTGCATCAACGGCTATTTAAATGATCTCATGTTCCAAGTTTATTTAGGGTCTCTTTGATGTTCAGGACAAATTTCAACTCAGTAAGTGTTCATAGATGTAGTTAGATGTCACACATTTTAACTTTATTGAAAAATTGGGGCTTCTGTGATTTGGATATTGCACTTGGCCATGTTGGGATTTTTGATAATATTTTGGTTAATTGGTGGTGATGCTGATCAAGTGTGCCTCTACTCCACAGGTTACCAGAGCTCACAAGCCCAAAGGAGACAGAACCTCCTTCAAAGGTACGTTAATGTCTCTCTTTGACGCGAGTCAGGTCTGTAGCGTTGCTCCCTTCTCCCTCTACAGTTTTTTCAAAAGCGCTGTGCATGTTCTCTGTAGTCCTTCACCTCGCTCTAACATTGTCGCATTTGCATATTTTTGATCATATGTTAGAGATGAAATCTTCACTTTGTGCTTGTGTGTTTTTAAGTTTGGTTATGAGTGCTTTGTGGCTAACAGTGTGACCTCATCCAGGCGTCTAGTGGTGTGTGTCTATGGTTAGAAAGTTTGGTGCTTTTTGACATGAAAAGCTTTTTCTTACTTCCTCGTTTGGCAGAAACGGAAACTTTCAGACAGTCCGGTGGAGGCTGGAGAGGACTACACCAAATTCAACAGTGCAGACTTTGTTCGGAAAGTGAGTGTGTACAAAGCGGTCTGCCTGAATAGACCAAGCAGTTACCGGAGGCTTTCATCACGAGCATTGATTATGTCACAATGACTTCACAGATCATTTGTTTGCTTTCATCTCTTGAGTCTCTCTTTTCTTAGAAGACCTTGAGTGACTGCTAGTGTTGCTAGCCTTCCTCTTGCTTCCCTTAAGCTTCCTCTGGGTCAAAGGGACTTGCCTTGTAGGGAGGGTGTGTTTTTTTTCCCCTCAGCTTTAATTGAAGCTCACAATATGCAATGTTTTATCTGCCGTCAATGTGCAAATTTGTTTACTCATCAGGTTGATTTTTTTCTTGCGCTTATTCCAGCCACCCAAGAAGATGACTGCCGCTCAGAAAAGTCTGGCCAAGGTGGACAAGACTGGCATGAAAACAATGTCATCCTTCTTCAGTCCCAAGGTCAAAGCAGAAAAGAAGTGATTGTTGTATAGATTGTGTTTTTGTAATAAAGAAAAGAAAATGTAGAGGCGTTTGATTTTATTTTAAATGACTTGAATGAGATGAGATGGAGATTGGAAAAGAATAGCGGCAAGTGATTATGCAGTATTCATTTTAATTTTACCAGATAAATGTTTATTAGGTTTAGGTTTTAGCATGCTAACAATGGACCAGCGGTATATAAGCATGCAGATAGAGACTGAGGATCATTGGTTCACCTCCCTCATAACAGAAATGTTGAGGGACAAATATTTCAACATTGCTGAATATGTGAAAGGTCAGGTTTCTAATTTGGTATATGTACCTTTCATGTATAAGATCATTTCATCCTCTGCACTGATGAGCAGAACAACCTGAGCTGGCTTTGAACTTTTCAGTGAACTTGATCTTCGGGCTGAGTCTGAACCTCGCTCTGAGATCAGCAGGTATTGATGCAGCACTCTGAAATATGTTTACCTCTCAGCCACTGAAAAGGCTGAAACTCTGCATTTCTGCCGCTGGCTTTGATACCACAAAAGCATGCGGTCCTTCTGTACAGCTGAACTGTAAACTGTGCTCATCTTTAAATTCCATACCTGTTGAAACATTGGACATTTCTCTCATTTAACTCTGTTCAGAAGCACACTTAAAGGAAATGCTGCGGGTCTGACTGAAGGGTCAGTGTAATCTTGAGATGTCAGAAGGAATGAAAGACTTCATTTCAGACTATGCTGTGAAATGTTTTTCAGTTTCTCATTAAAAAAAAAAAAAAAAAGGCATAGTGGTGCGTATCACAGATGTCGATTCATATTAATTTGCAGTTAACGGGTCAGAAAATACCTGAAACAAATGATACTGCAAAGGCTTTATCACACCAGGCGGTTCGACATACCACAGGAGAAAATAATGACACTAGTGATGGCTGAATTCCATTTAGCTGCTTGGGTTTCAGGGCCCTGGTATTGTTCTTACTGGATCAGTCACACTGTCCTGACTCACCGGGACGTTAATAGAACAGAGCTATTGTTAATGTCATCAGTAACACCTGGGCTTTTTCAAGTCAAGTCTGCTGTGAAAGATTTGCGACCGAGGAGAGTTATTTTGTTTCAAATGTACCTTATTGAAATTGCTGTCAATGAATGAATTAAAGTATTAATGTCCGGATGGATCGTCGGCAGGGCACGGTGTCTGTCCCGTACCGTGGCGGTGCAGGTTTCAAATGTCCAACAAGCTTCACTGCTTTTTTAATTTAGGCTTGAACCTCAGAGTCTGAAATGCGCTCTCCACCACTTTGGGCAGATGGATCGGGTTCCTCTGCAGTCGCAGTCGGCTGCTCGTTGACCCGCTCTGGTTCTTCTTCCTGCGGGCGCTTTCCTTGGCACAATCTGGAACCGCTTTCTGCTCGGAGTCGTCCGCGACCCGAGGAACCCGCAGGACCCAGTTGGAGTGGAGGTCGTGATCGGCCGAGCTGGAGGCCACTGCGGGGGAGAGAACAGAGGAAGCTGTTATGTAGCTTCTCAACTCCTGGACTGTAAGACCCCAAACCATCAGAGCTGAGAGATCAAGCAGCTGGTTTTTAGATTGTCAGATGAAAGCGTAAATAAGGTTCTTCCAAACGACATCCCAACCGTACACGACCTTTTCGCTTCCTCATCCAACTAGTGGTGAAAAAAAGAAGAGACTTTTTTTTCTTCTTCTTTTTTTCCCCACAGAGTACATTTTAACACGTCACAGCAGGAAACACTCAGATGTAATCAATAACGCTAATAGCAGCTGCAGTCAGATCAGTTCCGAGGCTTGATGCTGAGCCCTGATTAGCGTCATTAGTGGCACCTGTGCAGATGATGGGCCAAAAATAACTGTTCACTGAAGTCAAAGTAGTGACGTAACAGTAACAGGAACGGATGTTAGTGTAGTACTTCTCTTAGAGTCCTATAAATTACTAATGTAAGCTGCATGTTGCAGCTGGTCCAGGCGGATTCTCATCTTACTACTGAATGGCTACAAACAGCCACTACTCGCTCTACTATACACAGTGTGGCATGCTTTATCGTGTTATAAATGTGTTTTGAATACGGTTAAGGTGTAATTTCTCCTGCCCGAGCAGGTGCAGCGACTCTGACAGGAAGCTGATGAAGACGTCAGTCAGGCTCAGTCTGTACACTCCCAGTCCTGAGGAGGAGGTCTGATCAGGCACAGAGAGTGAACACACCTGACACACCTCATCTCAGAAGTAAAAGTGTCCATAGAGGAGACACTTCTACAAGTATGGAATTTGAAATTAGTCGAGTAAAATAAGAATGATCTGCTTTATATGTTTCAAGTATCCAAAGCAACAGCACTCTATACAGAACACCCCCCTTCTGATCGTTACATTTGTGTTGGTATGAAGTTTTAATGTAACTGGATGAGGTGAATCTAAGATCTTTAATCTAAATCTACAAAGTACCCTAATTCAAATACAGGGCGTAGAATAGAAGTCAGGCAAAATACAAGTACCTCAGATTGACAGTATACGATCAGGTTCAGGTCCTGAGTTATTTTAGTTGAGTTTTCCTGAGTTTATTTTTATTTTTTAAATATATATTTTACTTTGCACTTCAGCGTTGGAGGAAATAAACAATGTAACAGGATTACTGAAGCACTAACCTGTCAGCAACATATTAACGTCAGATGTTGTGAAAAGTAGCCATAACTTATACTTGAGTAAAAGTAACGATATTGTGCTACAATATTACTCTGGTAAAAGTGAAAGTCGTCCGGTAGTGGCTCTTGAATAAAAGTATTTGGTGTTCAATAAATTTACGTATTAAAGTAAAAGTCAATCATACGTATATATGTTTTTTGTTTTTTCCAATCTGGTTGCCAATTAAATAGATTAGAAAAGATGCTACCTCAGCTCTGACGCAGCCTGCAGTCAGTAAAGTTATCAAATAAATGTACAGTAGTGGGGTAAACATGTTGATATTCATCTCCCAAAATGCAGCTGAGTGAAAGTGTAGCAGAAAATAGAACTACAAAGCACCTTAGAATTGTACTTAAAGTACAGTACTTGAGTAAAAGTACATTCATCACTGGTTCCAACTACTTTTACAACGGTTGTCTCCAGACCAGTGGTTCTCAACATGAGGTCCGGGGACCTCCACAGATCACAACAACACGTGACTGTTTGGGTCACGAGTTCATACACTTGATGTGATGGAACTAAACTCAGGGACAAAATCCAAAAATCAAATGTCAGAAGAAACTCTGAGAACTTCTGCTCTCGACCACCGGACACATTCTGAACCCTGCAGGGACCTGGACAGAGAAGAGGACACTCGGACTGTATCAGCACCTGAACTTTCGTGACTGGAGAAGGTTTTTTTTTTTTTTGGTTTTTTTTCAAACGCACCTATGAAATCCACATCTGCGTGTCCATCGTCCTGGTAAGGTTTGCGCAGAGGCTCGCTGTCACAGCTGGCGATGACCGCGTCAAAGAACTGCAGAGTGTCCTCCTCGTCGGGGACCGGAGGCGCGGAGGGTTTGGCTCTTGAGATCTGCGGTTACAAAGAGAGAGGAGGGAGAACATCTGTGTGTGATCGCTCCTGCTCTGTGCTCTCTGATAGGCGGGGCGGTCTTACCGGCTCGTCCCTGCGAGGCGGCGGCGGGGCCGGCTTCTTCTTGGAGGACACCGTGGCCTTGGCCTCGCTGCTTTTCAAGTCACTCACGCTCTTTGTGTACTGCCGCCTCAGAGCCACGAGAGCCTCCAGGTACTCGAGGCAGTTCTGGTTCTGAGAGTACAGCCATATCCGGTCCTCTTGTCTCTGATAATAGTACAAGGTCGACTCGATGCTCACGGTGCTCTTGCTCCGTTTCAGAGTGGAGCCCGCTGCGGCGGCCTGGCTCCTCTCCCCCACCACCAGCATGGAGGTGCTGCGGACCAGCCGGACGGTGCAGGCGCTGTGGTAGTCCTGCTCGGACCGGAGTCCACGGCCGGGACCGCTGGCACCATCCCGCCCTCTGTGTCCGTGATGGTTTGGACGGAACACATTGTTGATCTTCCTGAACATTCCTCTACACGGAGTCTTTCAGGGTCACGCACGTAGATTCCTCAGTGTTTGTCAAGCATCCATCCATACTGGTCTCTTAAGGCCAACCAACACCTGTCCACTCAAACAAACAGACAGACAGACAGACAAACAAACAAACAAATACTCCTTCCACCCTGACCGGAGCGCTTCACTGCGGCCTGTCGCTGTCCAGGGTGCTGAAGTCACCTCTGTGCGTAGGGTGCCACAGAGGCAGACGTGAGCCTCCTGTCTAACCTGATCTCAACATGTCTGCAGTGTTAGCGGATGTTGCTCAGCAACATTGCTGTAGCAACGGCCCGGGAACCCTACACCGCGTGCTTCCATTACTGCCGAGCAGCAGGCCTGTGTCAGGTGTCCTGACTCACAGCACGCCGGACTGGACCATATAACAGCGGCCGTCCGACCAGCGCCCGGCCTCAGGTGTTACTGGTGGTGGCCGCGAATCCACCTGATAACATATGGAGGGCCGTGAGGGTCAAAACTAGATATCAAAATGAGTATCTGAAAACATATGTAACTGGAATTCTAATTAATTGCTAAATTAAGTGGATGAGTAAATAATTATAACTTAATGCTTATTAAATATATAATAATACAAGTAAATTCTTAATTGAATGAATTAAGCATTTAATTAATTCAGCATTTAATTCATCCCCCATGAGCCTGAAAAGCAGTTTCAGATAATGGATGGATAACTCAGTGCTTGTTAAAGGTATGATTTATAATCAAATGCTCAAATAATTTACAAATAATTGATTTAATGCTTTGTCACAATTATTTAATTACAAAATCACACATTTACTATAGGAGGGATAATGTATAGAACGGCAGTCATTATCGGGAAAGTAAGTCCCAACAGGACAAACCGCTCTGTATGAGTTTGGTCATAATTATCCTTTTACACGAAGGTTTGTCTCATGTACATTCACAAAAGAAAAAGAAAAAAAAGCCTAGCTTGCATTTTGGTGACAGTTTCACTTTAAAGGTGCTCTATGTAGATTTTTAAATAACAGATTTGGTAACATATTCCTATATTCTTGAACTATAGGACTTGTAGATGGCACACGTGCTGTTTTTGTTCCCAAAACTCATAACTAAAGCCTGTTTCGCCCTCAGGTTTACCAATACTAATATAACATAAAGCTCCATAGCACATTTATAATGTTCACTTTTACACACTTACACACTCTTCCATGTATCAAGAGCACCGTCTGTTTGTCTATAGGCCTGAAAAAACTTTACCTAGTCTACCTTTTGAATATCCTCCATATTAATCCACCTCCAGACCTTAAAGAAGAACTACAACAGGATTAACTGAGGATGGGTTTAATTCTACCTATCTGTATGTTTATGTGAAGATCATAACAACAAGTCCAGCTGCATAAACGACTCAGATGTTGTAATAAACTCCAGAACTGATATAATGATGTTGACTTATGTCTGGGTTTCCTCACTTGATCAATAATAAATCATTTTCTCTCGTGTTTCCTACTGTCGCGCCTCCCTGAATACAAGACACACATGCAGACAGGGTACTTCCATCACGGAAAAATCCCAGCCGTAAATGTGCCCTGAAAGTTTCCATCACTTTCACCAGACGACTGATTTAGTCCCCAGCAGAGTTCACCTGTGAGAGATTCATTCAAAAGCCTTCTGCCAGACGAGGAGATAGGAGACAAAATGAGAATATCTCGACAGACGAAAAGTGTCATCAAAGCCATGTGAGGCAAAGTTCAACAGCTACTGAAGAGCAGGCTGAGTTTCAAGGAGGAAGTGATGGCTTGTAGTTACGTAACTGAGCGTGAAGTCACACTTCTGCTCTGGTAACAAGAGGAGTGAAGCTCTCAGCTTTTAAAGTTAAAACACCACCTGTGCGCTTCACTGTACTCGCAGAGAGGTGACTCAACATCTGCGGTGTGGCCGATCTCAAAACGAAACCAGGAATGGGTCCAGCTCTCTGTTTCCTGACATTTTTGCTCACGTAAAATATGACTTCCCTGTTCGCTTTTAATCTCAAACACACACCTGTTACTTTTTACGAAGAAACAAAACTTCTGTGGTTAATTTTTACAGATTATTTGCCTTTGTGAGAATGAAACATCTGTCATTTCACCTCAACTGGCAGGAAGACAAACAAGGCATATTGTTATGTGAGACTACAATAAAAAGTAACTTTTGTATGTAAGAAGTGGAGGGGGATGTACACAGCCTGTCTGTAACAAGTCGAGATATTGTGGAGATGTTGATCTGTAGAATGTTCAGAACTGACCCAAATGCAGAAATGGGAAAAAAAGAGAAAATATCGTTGTTTCCCACTTCCTCTTGGGGTGGGTATAAAACAACACTAGCACATGCATGCACATTTGGGCACCTGCGCTGACAGAAAATGCAACGTTTCTGACGTTTGCTTGTAAAGACTGTGGAAGGAACTTGAAAGCGCTGAGTCTGTGACTGAGGTAGGATGATGTTTGGTTTTTAGAGGAGTGTAATTTATTTTTATGTTTATCAGATCTGTGTTTTACAAAATGTCTTTTATAGAGATCGATATGTTGACCTTCTTACCCACAGAACACAATTTGATATGAAAGAGGGACCATTCATGTAGTCTTGCTGGGTCTGCTGCTCATCACTGAGTCATCTGATATCACTGTTTTGTGCTGTTTTATAAGTAGTTCTCGTTGAGTCTTGTGTCTTTGTATAAAGGCCCATTTTGACAGGTATTCAGCATTTTTTCTGAAATCGTGCAACTCTCTGATTTCTGTGATTTATCTGTGATAAATTACTTTTGAATTGTGCTTCTCTGGTTGTGATGCAGCATCCTTCCTCTGTCTGCAGTCACCACTCTGTCCCGCCTACAACACTACCTGATTGGTTACATATCACAAGCAATAGCCTACGAGCACTGAATAATAGCAATCTGCAAAGTAACTGAACTTGCTAATATATGTGGCAGAAAATAAAAATACTCACAATTAGGCACGCTGCTTTAATGCTGTACTTAGTTACATTAGGCCTTTTGACACCAAGATGTTTTGACTGCAAAGATATATCTCAAGAAGCCCATACTGGCCAGTTAAAGAGTTAAAATGAGATGAAAATGCATCTTTGAATAAAAAAAAATGTTTCCACTGTAATTCATAATTATGAGTGAAAAACAAGTCAAACATAAAAGATAGTTTTCGGGCTTATTATTCAAAATGTATGACTTTTTTGATTTGTAAGTATGACTTACCACTGGAGTCGACCAAAGTCACTATCAGCCTTGAAAAGCCCTGTTGGTCAGCACCTACATATAGGGACAGTCAACACAAATTAACTGAGGCTATACATTCTGTGGTATGTGGCACTGGCCCATGCTTTATATGTTTTCCTACATATAAATATTAAAAGTGAATGAATGAATACATTTATGCTGATGGCTGCATCTTCTTCCGCATTGAACACTAACATACACTTCAAGATTTCCATTATAACAAACGATATAAGGACAGCATGCCACGCACACAGAAAATGTATAAACAGATATTTGAATAGTAAAATGACCATGAGAAGTAAACAATAAATTGTCTCTGTGTGTTGTGTTCTTTGTTGCAGCCATGCTTTGTGAAGGCAGATTGTTGAGCATGACCTACGGTGACTTGTGGGAGCTGGATCCCCTCCCTCCTCAGAGGACTTGTGGGCTGCCGAGAGCAGCTGCTGCCCTCATGCCGGGCTCCGCCAGACACGCTCCACTCGTTTATCACAATTCCCCCGAGCAGACGGGTTGTTTGGACAACAGGAGCGTGTCGGCGGAGTTGTACATTTCTCCGCTGCAGTCGTCGGACCTCCACAGAGCCCAGTCAGGGAGACAGATCTCTCCAGAGATCGAGATCCCGGCTCAGGCTTGCTCAGGTGGTGAGTCCCCTTTCTTGGTTCCCTCCTCCTGTCAGAGCATCTGTCAAAACTACAGCGACCTCCACATTGGAGGCGACCAGGTGCTCCCTCTCTCAGCCAATGATGGTGAGCTGCGGCTTGGCGCTGAGGGCCAGGCAGCCGGGCCCTTCCTCCAGTCCTGCGATGTCCTACCAGCCGTGGAGGAGTCTCCTCCGAGACAGACGTCTCAGGGGGGGCTTCTGCATCCACTCAGGGGAGGGTCAAATCGCTGGAGAATGGGGAGCACCCGCGATCGGAGCTTTTTGTTCCAGGAGCGTGAGGCCCCATTCTCAAACTCTCTTCTAAATCACTACCTGGAGCAGAAGCTCATGGACTTGTACCAACAGTACATGATGGAGAACATGGCCAGGGAGGGAGATTCTGACCCAGGGCCCATTTGCCCCCTGCTGGGCTCAGAGCTGGTCCTGACCAGCCTAGATCAGATCACTCAACAGCTGAGTCGGGAAGGCAACCTAGAAGCCGGCCTGGCCAAGGACATGGTTCTCAGCTGCCTGCTGCGGGTAGCCGGTGACATGCAGTCAAGTGAGATCAGCACTCCCTTTCTGCAGATTTCAAATGAGGCCAGCAGGGAGCAGCTCACAGAGAATAAAGAGGAGTTGCCCCAGTGTCCAGGAGCTCAATCATCCAGTTCTGCCTCTCATTTTAGTTCTCATGAGCCACAACAAGAGTGAAACCTTTCATGACTGCATTACACGTATTCTTTCTCTTTAAAGAGCTGGTGAAAGGATAACGTAGAAAACAAATTTCTGTATGTAATAAGTAATTCCAAGGAGAGAGGGCTCTATTCATGAATCGTCTCTTTGTATGCAGTCATGTAACTTGAATATGTGCATGTGGCGTGCTGCTGTTGGGCGGCTACTTTCCAAAGGCGAATAAAAACAGGAACTGAAAATTGAAACTGATCTCTCGTGTCTTTTTTTTCCTTCATCTCAAGCAGAACAACACATCAACACCATCAGGTTGCTGCTCTTAACACAGCTGGCCACGTCCTTGATGAGAGATGTTTTCTTACTCCGCTTGGATGTTGGTGCTCCACAGAATAATGTATGTGTGAAGTCTGACACTAGAGGGCTGTTTTTACATTCATCTGTTTCTGTCTTTAAACTTAACATGTAGGCATCAGCATGAATCTGTTACCTCACAACAAGTTTTGAATGTCCACTGTGGTTTTAATGTGAAGCTCACACGAGTGTGATGTCGAGCTTGAAACCTCCAGTGTGCGCACACTGAGGACAGACTTTTCAGTAAAGTAGGAAAGAAATAGCGCCCGGCAGTTAAACTTGAAATATTCACAATTCAATTGCTTCTAGATTTTTATTTATTTATTTATTTTACAATGAAGGTGAAGGAATAGATGTGCTTTAAAGATTTTTTTTTTGAACCAAGTAATTTATTGTGAAACTCTGAAGTGGACAGTTCAAACCAAAATCAATAATACATATTCTTTCCTCTTATCTGCAGTGCTATTCATCCATCTAGACTGTTTTGGCGCCAGGTGCTACGCTTTGGAGATATCTGCAGCAGAGATGTCTGCCTTCTCTCGAACACAGTGGAGGTGGGCTTTTGGTGCTCAAAGTGCCATGGAAATGCATTTGGAAAATCCAACAGCGAAGTCTCTCTTACCTGGTTACTCGATATGATCCACAGACCTTGTTGTGAGCAGTCTCATGGAACTATTTTCTTTCTCTCAAAATTCACCCGCCAACCTAAGACGGAAGCCTCCATCTTCTCACAGGAGGCCGTTAATTAATTACATTACATGTCGGCCGAGGAGGAGTGTGGTGGCCAGATGGGGCTCTTGAAGATCTCGGGCGGCTGTGGCCCCACGCTGGACCTTCTTGGGATGCAACTGCTCAAAACAAGATCTGTGGACTATCTTCCAGGTCATGATTTCTGGAGAGATACATTGCTTGGATGTATTTCTAGGCACTTTAAGCACCATGAGTTGGGTGTCCAGTAGTTCCAGTATATTTGAGAGATAGCTGGCGCCTTTATATCTCGGTAACTCACAACAAAATAGATGGATGAATAGCACTTATGAGGGAAAATATATGATATGATACTGTGCGTCTAAACAGATAGTATAGACCGCCACATTTAAATACATCTATTTTTGTGCCTAGACATACATTCTACACAACCAACCAAACTGGTTGCTCGTTTGTGTTTATTTCAATGCAATTCTGCTAATGATGAAGAGGTCTAAAGTCTGCAGTTTGATCAACAGTCACAAGGGGGAAGCATTATCACCGAACTTATTAACCCCAATGACTTTGACACACACGGTCTACTCCTCCATTTTCATTCACTCCTCCTCCTCCTCTACGCGCCTCCCTGACCCAACATCTATCCATCCAGCTAATGCTTCCCATCATCTGCACCCCGCTGCTCGTCTATGATGTCATAAGGACTGCTGTAAATCTGCAGCACGCAGGCAGCCTGGCGCTCACACCAAGTCTGACACCGTGTTTGAGATACCGGTTCCCCTACTGCGCAAGTATAACACAAGTTGCAGATACTGTTATCTATTCTGCATGATTTGTTTTGGCAAAATATCGCTCCAGGACAAATGAGGAGCTCAGCAGGGCTGCAGAATGACAGATTCACACACCGACGCTGACATGTTATTTTTCACGTTTCCCCCTATTCGAAGGGCTTTGCCCGCGACTCCATTCCAGCTCAGTGCAGCCATGGCCTTCTGAGTCAGTGTTTGATCAGCTTCCTTGTTTCCTGTCCAAACAGAGAGCCACAGGAGGAAACTGTGTTTACCGAGCTGAGCGCCGGCAGTCGGAGCCCTGTGAAGTTTCAAGGCCGCAGAGACACATGTTTGGTATTTCTGCCTCTATCCGGATTGAACATTCCAGGTACATGTTAAAGGAACCGAATCCTTACAGACCTAAACAAAAACACGCTCACATATAAATATGATTCACCCAATGCCAAGCCCGGCAGTGCAAGCATATTCAAACAGACTGATTTCCACAGACCTTGGGAAAAATGAAAAACAGACCTCTTGTTCCAGCCGAGGTTGAGAGTTGTTTAAAAGGGCTGAAGGTAAAGCTCCGTGCTGCAGCAGTTCACACACAGGTTGTGAGTGTTTACTCACAAACCTCAGTTTTAACAAATTACACAAATGATTTACCTTTCCTTGTCAACAGACTGATTTCACTGTGTTTTGCCTATTTGGCTGCAGATACAATATGAATAGAGGGCAAATAGTTTTGCGTTTGTTCCCTACTTAGCAGTAGTTTTACTCTCTAAGAAAAAGCAAACCTAAGGTCAAAGACTGAAGGGGAAGCCATGAAATAAGAGCAGGGACAGTGACTGATTAAAACCCAGTGGCAAGCTGCAGTGATTTCATAAATGGAGAAAAAAAAACAAAAAACACACACACTTCTCTCATGGTCTAGCGATGAAACTAACAGGGAGGTTGAAGTGTTGGAGCATCTTTCAGAGGTTCATAAAGTAATTTCCTCGTCACAAAGAGCTTTTACCATGGAGGGCGGTAAAGGCAAGGCCACAAGATTTCATATCAAAGCCAAGGTCCCGGATACACTCTCACTATTGTGGCTTTAATGCTCTGTAGCACTCTGTGGCCTGCCTTTATTTAAAAAGCTTTTAGTATGTGGCCTTGTTAATTGGAACAGTCATATACTGTTTACTTATATTTTTTTTCCCTCTGTGGCTGTGTCATTTAAGAACCTCAATCACACTTTTCTCAAGGTCTGTTGGTAGTTAAGATCCTTTGAAGCTCTTTACTGGATTAGACACAGACACATACACATGTATGCACACAAGCACATGCACGTTTCCAATTAATTCCATCATTTCTTATTATTTACACTTATGAATTAGTTTTTTTTTTCCCACAACGATTCGGAAAAGAATGCCCACTCGTACACACACAAATACCCCACCAGTGACAGCTGGTGCTTTGAGGCACTTTAATCAATTGTCATTTGTCCAGAAGCTGAACGCCTTCTACTAATTTCTTGGATGTCCTTGAGAGAATGCATGCTTTTTTTTTTTTTTTTTTTTTCCAGATTACATCTTCCGGAATGACCTAATGTCCAAGTGGTAGCACGCTGGAACATTTAATGACAGTCCTGCTCTGTATCTGGCTGATTGACACTGGGATACGTAGGTGGTGGAACAGGAGAACACACATTTCCCGGTCAGTTAGCCGCTCAAGGTTGCAGAGAGCCTGCAGCGGCGCGGGTGACCTTGGCTGAGCCGGAGCAGACAGAGAGAGACCTTGAGAGACAGTGGGGCAGCAGGATCTGGCGCTCAAAGGGCTGGGGAACATAATGTGGTAATGCATGACTATATATCACAGCGCACAGTACCCACGTGACTGTGGATGGCAACCGGCTGGATTAAAAACTCACATGTTTATTCTTCTTTACTCGACATATTTATTCTGCATTGTGCTCTGCAAAAGAGAAATGTCAACGATTTGGCCAGAATTTTAGCTTAAAACTTTCAAAAATGCATCCAGCATCGTCTAGAGAATGTGAAGCAACAACAGTTAGCAGTTAAACCAGTTAGCCCTGGTCTATCCTGTCCAGTGACTCTGTTAAACCAAGGAACAGAGCCACCTGAAGAGCCAGGATGAGGCTAAAAGTGGGTGATACTGGCTGTGGCCATCTTGGCAGTACCTGACGCCATCAGAATGGGTTAAGAGGTGGAGCGTAGGTGGAGCTGAAGCGAGACTGGTTGGTTAAACAAGCCCACCTAGCTAGAAGCTACCAAATTAGCTCAGCTATTAGCTCAGTTAAAAGCTATCTGTCACAAATAAGGAGAAGCAAAATAAACCCCATGGGTGTGTGTCCTCTCTCCCGTCCCCACCTGCAGTGCCGTCTAGTCTGGAGTCACAGTCCTGGTCACAGTCGGTGTAAATCACCTCTGTACTGCGGCTCCACTCATCTGTCATCTCCCAGTCTTAGTTCTGACAGATTACCATATTTTACATGACGCACCTTTTACACTGTGTTGACTCGTGGGTCTCATTTTACCAGGTTGGCTATGTGTTTTTGCAAGGTGGATGATGCATTACTGTGACATTTTCCCAAAACCACGCTAGTGCTTTGTTCCCATGGACCTCTTTTATGTGTTGACAAACGGATAGAAAAAACAGCCGTCTTTGTTTTGACGTAATTTGAAATTTTACTAGGTCAGACATACAGGTTTCTTAATGTTCACGATCTTTTCTTATCATTGCAGCTTTTTAATCAAATTAACCTTTTTATTGTTCTCTGTATTGCATGTATACTACTGGCACTTATAATGATCAACTTGTCTTACTGTGTTTTTTGGCTTGTATTTCAGCAGAAATCCTTGCTGTTTTTTTTGTCTGAATGAACTTACCACTTCCTAAAAGTGCAGGTGTTTTGAGCACAGTATTTGCACACCTTTTAAAAACTCCATCTTTCATTACCTCATGCAAAAGCTCTGATAGCATAAAAACTATTTTCTCTATGCCAACATGAAAAGCTCAAGGTGAACAGGCCTGAATAAAGTGAGAATAATGTACACGGATGTTGAGCCTTTCCAATCATGTATGCTGTGTTTGTGCACCACAATACAAGATCTCTGCTGTTAACATTGAATTCAATTATGCCGCATGAAAAGGGGCTCATATGGAGCCAAATAGCAAAGAGAAGTTAGTGTTTGAAATTTGAAGGTTTTAGTGAAGTTAATCTTTGGTTTCTTTGTACAAAAGAAAGCAGATTGCCCTCTGACATGTAGTGGAGTACAAGTGCTGTACAAAGTTGCATAAAAGTAATTGTCTGAAAGCAACTGCTGAGGTTTTTTTCAGAGGATGATCAAAGTGCTTTAAGAAGAAAGTTCAGTACTTTCAGGTTGGCATATTAAAAGACAGAAAAACATGGCATTTTCAAGGCCTTTGCGGATCTTTAATCACACAAAGTCAGACAGCGTGACTCACAGCCTGACGGCAAATCTATTACAGAAGTCTGAAAATATGTTTGTAGTTGCTCAAGGTGCGCAAATTTCAAATGAAATAAAAACATCACTGAAGAATTGAATGAGATTTTTTAGGGGGGAAGAGACGGAAGATTAGGCCGTCATATCTCTCAAAAAAGAGAGCGGGAGACAAACACCGTTATTTCCCTTTGAAATGTTTCACCTGCCGTTGTCTTTCCCCTCACCTTGGTCCTCCCCTTATGTGAGCCCTCTCCTGTTTTCCACTCACCCCTCACCCTCACCTCCTCCCACGTCTCTTCCTGGCACGCCGACGTTGTTATTAGTGTCATAATTTACCTCCTTATGCAAACATGACCCTGTCCTCGATATGCTGTAAGGCAAAAATATTCATACTGTAGTCACTGCGAGACCAATAAAGCCAGAGATAGGAGGGACATAAATTATTGCTCCGCGGCTACAATATTTCATATTTCACTCGGCAGCCTTCCGCAGCTGATGTGTGTGCCTTACATGTGTTTTCAGTAATGGCTATACATATGAAAAAGGAACATCATTTTATAGCGTGACATATATTTGAATAAGATGCATAGAACAGCAAGGACAGGCAGGGAGAGACGGAGAGGACAAGAGAGGATGGAGGCAGGTAAGCAGGTGAGGCAATCAGCATTTTGATTGCTATTGTGTCTAAATGTATTTTTACAACGCCGCTGTCGAGTCAAGCAGGGTGAGATAATTGGAATGAAGGTGTGTTTTGTTAAAGGGAAGACGGTCTTAAGTACAGCGAGGAGGCAGAGTGAAGTGAGCCCATCAGAGTGGGACAGGGGAGCCATTGTGCCGTATGGATTCAGTAGCACATGCACACTTATGGGTTTGACCTTGGCAGCCCCTCCCTCACCCTGGCACCCCCCAGGGTCCCACTCAACCTTGGCTAATTAGCTCACATCCCAGTGGCATATGTTCAGCACACAATTTATCCACAACAAGGACATTACAACTGCTATGTCCCACCTCTGCGCTGCCTCTCACTCACTCCCTGGCTTTGTTGGACGGGGTTTATCTGTGTTACATTTGTATGTGCCTGATGTGTTTTAATCCTTAAAATATGACCTTTGGTGCACTTGTTTTTCTTTTAAGGACAACAAAATCATCAGAATAAATGTTGTTTCTGCAAACGGCAAATATGTTGAAACATATCTCTGCATGTTGTGACATTAGGATTTGTTGCATTTCAGTGTCAGTTTTCTGTTGTGGTAACACTGTGCTCATGTTGTGGTTAGGTTTAGGCATTTGGTTATGGTTAGGAAAAAGATAATGCTTCACCTTAAAATGCCTGTTTTGGTCACCGCAACACTGCTGGAAATTCGAAATCTAGTGGTTTCACTTACAAATGTTGAAACACAGTCTCGAACTGTGGTCACTGGCTTGGCAGCCCCCTCGCCTGATAAAATCCTGTGTAGTTTCATATATGGATCAGTGTTTCTTTGCTATAATTTATTATCCTAAGTATTCATTAAATATCTTGTGTTTACTGCTTTATAGACAACACAAGTTATTTTTTTTATTACCATATCAACTATATAATAATAAATCATGCAAGTGTGATTTAAAAAAGAATATAAACAATAATTGTATTGAAATAATTATTGTAGCAGTACACGTATACATCAATACATCAATACAATTAATATTTAAAATATGTTCATCTGTCACTTTTTAAAATATAACAGATTTAATTTGTTGACTGAGCTAATGCTAGCTAACCTGAATAGAATAAGTCAACATCTAGATATCAAACATCTTCTGGGGTATAACAAGTGTCAAACTAGAGACCATGTCGCAATGTTATCACACCAGCCACAATTCCATGACAGTCATCTGACCTATGAAAAGACCTATAAAAGTCATTACTTACAGTATTATTACATGAATTATTAACACTTACAGGCATCAGATGTTCAATAGTGGCCGTGTTCAGTTCTGAAATGTGTGGCAGGCAAATCGCTTTCTGCAGTGAATACATATGATCCTGAGGAAATTCCAATGAAATTCTTCAGTGAATACATGTGTGTATAAGTGACATTGTAATACAAATTGACTGCAAAGACATACAAATGATAAACCCAGCCGGGTCATCTTTGGGCTGCGTCGCGCACTGAAAGCTTGATCAACACACTGGTGGTTCTTGTTGGCAGCTGAGTACTAAGTGGTCTGACTGATCTCAAGACTCCCCTGTCGGGTCGGCCAGTGGCCTGAGGCTGCAGTTTGAGGGGCATCATGCCCTGGATCCATGTCACTGTGGCTCCTCACTCCCTGTGTCCACCTGCAACTGGGATCTTGGTGATGACAATGCTGAAAATAGTTATCTGAAGCTGGAGTTCATCTTTCCATGGCAACACAGACATTTACAGAAGGCAGGCTTGTGTCATGATTTTGGTATCTTAGTCTCATGTTTGACAGCCCCACTCCCACCTGCCAACCCTTCTGCCAAAAGAATCCCCTCATATCACCACACACTTCTCTGCCATTACCTCATCAGCTCTTTAGTATTACTAGTCTATCTCCACCGAGTTAGAGTTTTGATCCTGATTGTATATCGAGCCTTTATTACTAGGATTTGGCCTTAGTCATTCCCCACCTTGACTACCAGCAAGAATTTTTGTAGTCATAGTTTTAATTAGATCCGGTTTCCTATAATTGTTATAACTTAATTATTCACTGCTCAAACCCTTAATTGCAAACATGGAAGCGATGCATTATTCAAGGGAGCACACAAACCTGGACTTTCTCATAGACTAACATCCCTGAAACTCATTTATGAAAGACGTTGTCAGAATGTTTGGTAACTTTTTTATTTTTGTAACGATATCTACAAGGTTAGATAATGGTGTGATATGCTGCAAAACAACTAGAGAGGAAGGAGATTGGAGTGTGACCTTGAAAAAAAGATACCCCACTTTGACTATATCTCTGATGTGTTTCTAACGTAAAACTCCCACCTTATAATCATCTTGATGTATGAGGACTTTGCCAGTAGAAATTAGGTCAATAGAGCCATTTCTCTGAGCTTATGATCTCTGCCGACAATTTGCAAAAGGCTGAAACACAAACAACGTGTGTAATATTCGAATCTCCTACGAGTTTAGATTTCTAGAATGGACGTTTTACACTGGACCCTAAACCCCCCCCCCCCCGCCCCGCCCCGGCCCAAAACATAAACAAAAAAAATTACGAGGGGATGAACATGATCAATGAAATCCCAGTTTTTCCTCACACTTCTTTCCCAATGGGGTTTAAAACACAAATGAATGTCCATCGCCATGGGTGTCACCCGAAAACAGTGCCACGCAACACAGCTCATCACAACATATTATCATCACACCATGTCAGAAACACAACCCAGCAGTAGGCTGCGATGGCAAGATCATTTGTGCCGGGCCTTAAGCGAGCATATCTACCTCTTTGTTTGTCATAAGCAGGGTAACCTTGTGGTTCTATACCGACCTTGAACACTGTTACAAGCGGAGAGGAAAACAGACCGCAGACCATTGTATCATTAATTGTATACACACATTCAGTGAGAGGTTCACACTTAAACAATGAGCAAAACTGTGTTTGTTTAAAGGGAGGTTCATTGTGTCACCCGGCTGTTTTTATTAACTGGCTGGGTTACGACACACAGCTCACCACAGAAATAGATGCAAAGCCAAAGACCATCTTTGAACAGAGACGGAGGATTTTGATGTTTCCTGCTGCTGAACATAAATGACCACCTCGTATCAGCAGTTCCATGCTGAGATCATGTGAAGACCACTGAGCTGTCTCCCAGGAATCAAATCCATGCACAAATCACTTACAATAAGTACATGTTGAAGTAGACGTAATGCCAACTGGATTATGTTTCTGTTAACATAATGAGATAATATTGTCAAATGATATATAGTGTGTATATATATATATATATATATATATATATATATATATATATATATATATATATATATATATATATATATATATATATATATATATATGTATGAATCTGGGCTGGGGGTGTAACAGTGTATGGAAGCCAGACCTCGACCCTCTTGCTCAGATCACACCCATCATCAGACTCAGCCCTCATTTTGATCTCAGTTTCTGATCTCAGTTTCTTGATCTTTTGATCAAGTTTTCGTGACTGTGCCTTGAACGGTTGTGATGATATCACACAAACAAAGACAGACAGACAGACCGAAATTTAAACACTTGACAAACATTCAAAGCTGCTCTCTTATTAGTTACTGCCACAGTAGGTGTCTCTAGGACCATGTTTGACCGTGATGGCACACACAAGTGAATGCATTACCAGCCGACGCTGCCACGGCTGATAGAAATCCACTTTCAGCACATTTTTTTTAGAAGAAAAATGATGTGAGTGATACGTGAATGAACCTTTTTGTGAAATCCCTCGGAATAAAGAATAGAAAATAAGAATAAAACCCCAAAGTTTGGTGTCAGTGCTACTCAAGAGGACATGTCTGGCTCAGAGTATGAGAATAAAAAGAACGGTACTGTAAAATGTCGTCTATTAAACTCAAAGTGGTGGATAGAGCAAAAAAATGTAACAACAGATATCGCCATGACATTTCCCTGTTGATTACATACTTAGTATTATGGAATGTTGTCTCACTTTAACAAAGAGAGGTCTGCAGTGACTTGAAACACAGCTTTTTATGATCAAATTTAAGCAAAACCGGGATGTCACAGTCCTCTGCTTTTGTACAGTTGATAAATGTAAAGAATTTGGGACATGTGAATGCGGCTTCTTTTTTTTTTACAATTACAATTCCTCGAAATTAAGAGAAGCGACTCTAATTTGCAGGACTTGAGTGAACACTTAACGTTTATTTGGCAGCCATCCCAAGCTTTTGTTAAGAGATGTGAAACAATTTCCACACCCACCCTGCTCTTTCCTCTTTGGCGCTATGATTCAGTATTTCTTGTGAAATATGAATGGGCGTTGGACTGAATGGGCAGTTATCCATTAGTAACAGGGCAACGTCTAATAATGATTGGACTGACCTTTATCAGCCTTAAGCTTAATTTCCCTGTTTGATCCCCTTATACTTTGTCGCACTTTGTTTGCTTTAAGCGTGTCACTTCAGCGTTTGTACCGTCTAAAACTGCGTCACTGTCTCCTCTGACTTGAAGCCGATTCACAAAACGAATCAAGAGAAATTAAGTGAACAAAAAGGCACGTTGTAACACATCACATTCAACGCAGACTTGTCTTCTTTCTTCCTCGCCGGCAAACGCACACACACACACACACACACACACACACACACACACACACACACACACACACACACACACACACACACACACTGTAAGTTGGTGACATGAGTCCTTGGAAAGTGCAGTATTCAATTTGTAACTATTATGGAGACAAGGACACAGCCCTTTATGTGAGCAGCCACAGAGAGAAAATGGAGGCAGTCACTATAGCAACCGCCAGAAGAGCGCCCAACAAATCAACAAACAATGCAGTACAAGACTTTTCCAGGGAAGCCATTTGATGCAAAGCCTTGAATCATACAAAGTTGTCCTCTTAAGTTTCTGAGACCTGTCTTGGAGTGTCTGTGGGCGTCCAAGCCCCAAGTGTTTGGTAAAAACCTTGTGTTATTCTCCACCCTTGTGTTTCAAGGCCGACGTGGCTGAATGTGCCAAAGAGCTGTCTTCTTGGGTCACGGCAACCTTAAAATTTCATTTGTGCAATCAGCCTTCAGGAGATGCTTACTGTTGCAAAAGCACCTAACATAACAATGGCCACTTATTGAAAACATTTTTGTGTATTTACTTGAGATTTTGGCCCATGTCGAAAACGAGTTTTCATGTGGTAGTTTTAGAGAAGGGGGATGGAGCATAGTTACAAAAGAACTTTTTTCGTCTATTGAGTTGAGAGGTTGTGAGAAATCACAGCGGATGTCAGAAATAAAGTTGCACTTGTCTTTTGAAATTATGGTTTCTGGAGCAAACTTTTTTACAAAACTCACCCACCATTCTCAAACACTACAAAAAACTCAAAGCAGTGGAATTTAGTTTCAATGGTACTTAACTATGTCTTCCTTCCCACTTTAATTGCTGCATGTGCTCTGCTCTCACTTTCCCATGCCCCTTGTCCGACTAAACAGCGTCTGACCTTGGTCCAAATTTCCGCACTAGACACAAAGCTGCAGCGCAGCTCATGCTGTCTGACTCCGACTGTCTGGGTGTCGCAGCAATTATTTTAAGCAGCGCAGATCGCGGACAGAAGAGCTGGCGTGTGAGAACAATCGATTGTCTTTTATATTTTCTTGTATTTAGAAACATGCAGCCCTTTTGTGTGCGCTGATATTTCAAAGCAGACCAGACATCAGCACAAGTGAGCCAGTGGACTGAAGAGAGCTTTGTGTTGTGTCTGCTAAATACCCAACAATACACTTTTGGATCGGAAATAGTTTGCTGAATTCAGCCGACACATTGAGTCAGAGGACTCTTGGAAAGAACTCATATTTATACTGCAATGTGACGGTTTACCAACAGAAGACGAACACAAACAGGGTGCTTTGTGTTTTGTGAGAAGTGTGTTCACATCCCTAAAGTTAAGGGATAGGCCTCTCCAAGTTGAGCCGTTTCAAACTGGGCTTTGGACCAGCAGGCATCGAGCCAGAGAAGGAGTCTGCTCTATATCGCAGCAAAGAACAAATTGGACCTGTGAAGCTGATACCATGACTGTAGCTTCTTTGCTTGATGCTGTAGCTTCTAGAAAGCAAGAGCTGTTTTAAAGTGAGTTGATTTGTATTGTCTTTAACTGTGCCTCACGCAAAGCGCAACCGTCGGCATCCAGTTTCACTTCACTGTCTATTTCTTCTGTCATTATCAATTTGTTCATGAACCCTAACCCCTCTTTAGATACTGTTTATAGTCTGCATTATTTTTTTACATTCAGCACTTTTATTATCTCACTGTACAGAGAGGAGGGAGCCAAAGTCGTGATGTGCTGCTAGCCACTCTAACTTTAATGCAAGCTGTCATTTAGCATTTCTTTAGCCAGTCGGCGTGGTGTATGCTAGGACAAATCATCATCCGCTGCTTTCAGAAGTAGAAACATTTGTGATTTCAACAATAGCTTCTGCGTATCTGTAAATTCACCAAAAGCTCTCTGCAAAAGTAACTTTTGTATTTCTTCTTCAACTAAAATCTTTGCTGTGAAGAAATGTCCTTGTCTTGTTTCAGATGTGTCTGAGCTAAATGCGCCCACGCACCTCCCACACGGCCTTATCTGTTGAACCGCGATGTCCAGCCCCGCAATTTTTTAGGGTTGATGTGAAATGGTGATGGTTAAAGATTGCTAAAAGGCAACCATTTTAATTCACCAACAATATACCGCCTTTCCACCAAAATGATCAGGTCGACACAGGTTTTTTAAATCGCCAATGTCAACCTGCTAAAAATCACCTAGTGACCCCATTCTCACTTCCCGCTAGCAAGGAAGCCCATCTGTGACTTTCATCCGAGGCATCATGTTGTACATTGCTGATGTCACGTTTGATGTCACAAATGTGCTGGAGACGGTTGGAACAGAAGAGAAAATAACAGTACACCCATTGTGAAAGAAACATCCGGAAAATGGCGAATGAATTCTTTTGAGCTTAACAACCCAGCAAAATGACTCGTTTCAGTGTCATTACATACAATTCAAACGTCTAGAAGAGTGGCACGATTCAAGTTAGCCGGGTGTTAAACCGGGAGTTAGCTGGCTCGGTTGGCTATCCAGGTATTGTCAGAGGCAGGAAGTTAAAGGGGTAGTTCGTGTTTTTTGAAGTGGGGTCATATAAAGTACATATCTATAGTTGATCTGTTCCCTACCGTAATCACCGATCAGCGCAGCCTCAGTTTGGAGAAGTAGAGAGCTGCTCCAGCCCAGACGCTCAGCTTTGTACTGCAGTGAATGGTGGCCAGATGCAAAACGAATTTTAACCACCTAAAACAAGGCTCATCTAAAAAAATCTATAACAGTTCAAGTGTACATTGTATAGAGAAAATTCACACCACTTTACATCGCCGTCAGACCTGCCTTTCTTTTGGCACTACATTTTCTAAACCGTAGAACCTCTGTATCCCTACGCAGTAGGGATGCGTAGGAATACGGACGTTCTAAGGTCTTTGTCTGAAAAGTTAAGTTTCATTTTGATCGAAAGTGAACAGAGTTGCCTGCATATACCTCTTGTCTAGCAACTGGGCCTTGCACTGTATTTCGATGCTCACAGATCACCTGTTGCGCTAATGCGTAGGGATAACGGATGTTCTACGGTTGAGAAAATGTAGTGCCAAAAGAAAGGGTGGTCTGATGGCGATGTAAAGCCGAGTGAATTTTCTCTATACAACGTACATTTGAACTGTTTATTTTTTTAGGTGAGCCTTGTTTTAGGTGGTTGAATTTCACTTTTTCTCTGGACCCCGTTCACTGCAGTACAAAGCTGAGGTAGTTTTGCAATATGCAGTGAAGAGTCTGCCGCTACTGAATGCATGGTAGATTCAGACTAGCTGCTTATGTGCAAGGGATTCACAGAAAATAATGCATGCATGTTATCCAGTACAACTTTATGTCATTATATGAGCCTCACTGTTTCCTGTCAACGCCGTGTCAGAGCTGCACCATGTTTTGTGATACAACAGAACATTTCTCACTTCTGCTGCTTCACACTTAAAAAAAACCCCCCTCAAATGGTGAAAGAACAGGCTGCTTTGTCATGAGGCGACACAATATATTTGTCACCGCTGTTTTTGCCAACCGTCATTGTGTGTCTATGCGACAGAGCAACCACAGCGAGCTCTTACACAAAGAACTGCAGGTGACAGGCTGCACATCTTCAGCTCCCCGCCATCTTCACTTTGCCCTGCTGCCGTGTTGAGAGGAACAGAATAGCGCGGTGCACAACATCAGGTCAAGGCTGCTATTTTACAGTCCATTGAAACAACCAGAAATTGTTTGGTTGTGCTGGAAACAGACATGCCAGTTACTCTATTGTCACATTTTGAGGAAGTAGCCACTTGAGGAGTGTTTGCTGCATTGTTAGACCACACCTGTTGTTACAGTGGTTGCCAAATCGCCCAGCACTGAAACCTTAAGGACTGCAACTTTAAAGCAACATTTTATAACCCTTTTACCATCGAACAGCTTCAAAATCATTTTGATGGTACAGTGTCTTGGAAGAGGGTGAATGGTGTCTCTGCCACTTCAGTCAGAGTTTCGTGTCGCTAATTTTCAGTGGAGTGCATGGCGCACTTATACGCTAGCATCAAAATCACTATTTTTAAAACACTAAGAAGGCTCGACACAACATGAAACTTTGCTCGTGGTATCACCAGGGTTTCTACACATGAACACGAGCATTGAGAACTTTGTTTGTGTACACAGAGTTTACTAAAAAGAAGGTTTTTGAACAACTCACGTTAGCAGTAGCACCTCTGGCGCGCCGCTGTCATGGCAGACAGAAAGCGTTGATCCCTGAGTGCGACCTAACAGGAAGGAGAGTAATGGTGGACCTCCTACCTGTTCGGTTGCACTCAGGGATCAACACTTTTTGATGCTAGCATGTGAGTGCCCCAGCACTCCATTAAAAATTATCTTGCCTGAAAACGAAACAAAGGTAAATCATTAAGTTTCACTTTGAGTGCCTTTAAAAGTGGAACAACCCTCTTCGTACAGTTCTCTTTTGTTGCCTGATGCTATTTAACTGTGATGCTAAAATGTTTGAATCCATTCTTCCAAGTAACATATACATTACATTATCTTTTAGATTTGACAGGTGGTGCAATTTAATATTCATCACTCAAATGATAATATAGATCAGACAGTGTAGGTTTGTGGTGCGTGAAATACAAAAAGTTGTTCTGTTAACTGTGTTGCATAATGACAAATAAATGACCTCTTTATATCACCTGGTTACCTTGCTACAGTCTATTAAGCATCAAGTAATATATTCCAGCACTCAATGCTTTATTATGGATTCTTTATTCATTGAATTAGAAATTTTGTGTCTCTGGACATTTTTCTACCTGGACTGAATTCAAAATGAGGTCCCATTGCTCGGAATGGTATTTGGCTACACACCACGAGCTCGGAGTCGGTGGGTTTAATGCATAAGAGAAATATTTTAAGACACATTTTTTTATTTCCTCTGTCTGAGCGAAGATGGTGGAGTGGGTAGCTACTTAAGGACATCTCGCACAAATTTGATAAATAAACAAAAGGAAGCCGAGAGCAAGACAAAGAGCGACAGAGCACGGCAGCCGTCTTTCAACTCTGTGCTTTTGCAACAATAATGGAATCTCTCCTTGAGATGGAAGGATTTTTATAACCTGCGCTGGCTGGGCCTTGAGCAGGAGAAGAGACAGACTGGGCGAAGGCTGTTTATCCCGTGGTGTCCTTGATATAAACATGTGAAAAATCTCTCTGTTTTCTCTCTCAGCCAAATCAATACAAAGACATTCAGCCTCTGAACAATGTTGTAGCACTGCTGCAAAAGTTTTTCATCCTGCCTCCATTAGCTGTGTCCTTCGACGCAACAGAGCAAGGGAGACTGAGGTCCTGCTTACTGCTACTTCATGAGTGTGACCATGCACTCAGTGTCATCCTTTCTCCACACCAAAGACCACCGTCTATGAAGACCCTGGTGTCGCAGTGTGCGCACAATGCTTTGCTCAACATATACTCTGCAGAAAGACAGGACTCTGACAGTTCCTCTCCTCACTCTGACAACTTTCTGACTATTTGTCTCTGGTTAAACTCCTCTGTAATCACCCCTGATTTCCCCCCCGAGCCCCCTCCCTCCTTGTCTCTCTCCTGTAGCAGCCAACCCTAACCTGTGATCCCTCTTAGGAACAATTAAGATAAACCTCTAATTCATCTGCTTTATCCCAACCTGTCTTTCTCAGCCTCTCATCCGCTGACCTCCACACTCCTCCTCCTCCTCCTCCTCCTCTGCTCCCCATCCTCCTTCAGTGACAGAGGCAAGGAGAGCATTGAGTCATGACATCATAATTCACCGGCTCCTGTTTTCACGGTTAAATCAATATCAGTGTGTCCGAGTCAAGGTTGGAGGCTGGCCTTCACAGCTCAGCTCTTCCTCCTTCTTTCTCATAGAAAATCATATAAATTGTCCCTAAAATAATTAAGCCTTCAGATCCGTCGCTGGCCTGTATTTTTTACCGGCTCCTGTCTGATAAACAGCACTGCCAGAAAGTCAAGGTAATGCTGAGAATAGAACAGGCACACTCTGATTCCCCCCCCCAACATGTCTCCCCCGTCTCCCCCCACGGTCTGTTTAATTACCCAGACCTCCTCACTGCTCCCATTTTTAATCACTGATGTTTTAGATAACATTAGATTATTGTCTGAAATAATTTCTTGCAAAAATTACATTTAAAAAAAATTGTTTGTAGACTTGAATAGGCTGTTCCAGAGCCCTGCAGTGTGTGTGTGTGCGCGCGCGTGTACTTGAGTGTGTGCGTGTGTGTGTGTGTGTGTGTGTGTGTGTGTGTGTGTGTGTGTGTGTGTGTGGGGGGGGGGGTGGGGGGGTGGGGGGGGGGGGTGGAGACAGAGGAGGTGCCTGAGCGCGAGGAGGCGGAATACGCAGCAGGTCTGAGCAGGCTCTCAGAGCGCGGCTACAGACGGGAGCTAATATAAACGTGGTGCCCTTCACTCGGGGCTATCAGGGGCTAAGAAAACAGCGCTACCTCTGCCACTGACCTCCGGCGCTTCAAAGAGCCAGCGGGACGCGCTGATCCGTCCCATGTAGAGCGGCCAGCGGCCATGGCCACGCTGGAGGGCTGCCGCTGCCGGAGCAACAACAGCATCCTCTACAGCATTCTGAAGAGTGACAGCCTGGCGACCACCGAGCAGCAACAGCAACAACACCCCCAACAACAACTGCAACACTTGCTCCACAAGACCCCCCTCCCGTCCACCGCCGCCCCAGCCTCCCTGCAGGAGCTCCGGCAGCAGCCGTGCTCCTGCGGCTCGACGCGCCGCCGAGGCGTCCTGCGCTCCCCGCAGGTGACGTGCAAAGCCGCCTCGGCGGTTCTGGTGAAGACGCTGCGCTTCGTGAAAAACGTGCCCTGCTTCCGCGAGCTGCCGGAGGACGACCAGCTGATGTTGATCCGGAGCTGCTGGGCGCCGCTGCTCGTGCTGGGACTCGCGCAGGACCGGGTGGACTTTGAGACCACGGAGACGGTGGAGCCCAGCATGCTGCAGCGCATCCTCACCGGAGTGCCGGACCGGCAGAGCGAGGCGCTGGCCGGCCAGAGCAGCAGGGGGGCGGCCGGGGTGTCCGTGGTGGATATCGAGGCTATCAAAGCGTTCCTGAAGAAGTGCTGGAGTGTGGACATCAGCACGAAGGAGTACGCGTACCTGAAGGGAGCTGTGCTGTTCAACCCAGGTAGGCTTTCAATACCTGTGCGTTAAAGTGCCGTTAAACAGGTGGCACCAAGTCCAGACCGTCAGAGCTTCTCTCAGACTGACCTGATTATTCTTTATTATTTTGAGTTTTAAAAAGTTTGGAATTTGGAAATTATTGTCCCAATAAAATTAACCAGAAAATATATAGAAGAATATATCTACTCATAAAATCAAGTCAAGCTGGAGTTAGACTTCAGGTTTATGCATCCCCTGTTACAGCATGTGTCTGGAGACCCGGCTGAACTTTTACTCTCTCTTCTCTCTCGTCTCTCCTCCCCAGATGTGGAGGGTCTGCGCTGCCTCCACTACATCCAGTCCCTGCGTCGGGAGGCGCACCAGGCTCTGAACGAGCACGTCCGGCTCATCCACCGCGAGGACACGACGCGCTTCGCCAAACTCCTCATAGCCCTGTCCATGCTGAGGGCCATCAGCCCGCCGGTGGTCGCTCAGCTCTTCTTCAGACCCGTTATAGGGGCCGTCAACATCGAGGAGGTGCTCATGGAGATGTTCTACGGGAAGTAGGCCACGATCCAGAGAGCAGTGTGGGGCTGAGGTGGATCCAGCAGATCCAGGACTGATGATAAAAATGCTCCGAGCCCTAACTGGGTTTAGGAGGTGAAGGCAGATGGAGAGGATGTATTAGGGACTGAGGTTAAAGATCGATGTCGGAGATCTTCAAGGGACTGTGAAATGACCAACACAGGCAAGAGAGAGAGAGAGAGAGAGAGAGAGAGAGAGAGAGAGAGAGAGAGAGAGAGAGAGAGAGAGAGAGAGTGTGTGTGTGAGTGCGTGTGTGTGTTCATGAGAGAAAGACAGAGTGTTGAGAGCAGAATATGTCATAACAGGAAAAACACAAAGCAGCTGCTGGAATTCATAACTTATTTGTTTTTATATAAACTATTTTTCTATAATAAAAAAATACTCCAAAGTGTTTTTTGCTGTTGCAGTCCTTGTGTTTGAGTGTGTGAGAGAGTGTGATTTTGTGTGTGTGTGTGTGTGTGTGTTTGAGAGATATCACTGCTGTCGTAACTGACACACTTTTCACTGGGGCGACTGTGACATCAGTCCCAGACAGAATCTTACACAGCGGATAAAGAGTGAGCGATGATAATGTAGTCTGCTTATAAATCTGATTTCTGTCACAGGTGGGGGATCTGAGGCACACTGATTCATGCCAACTAACCGCAAGCACACAAAGGTTTAACACCCCAATTGAAGCTCAGGATGAGTTCTCAGGAACATTACAGTTGAGTCACAGCGGCCGGTCATTGTCCAGTGCAGCAGGTGAAGTGGAGAGTTCACCAAGTCGCACTGTGGCTTCTAGACACGGGTGAAGTGCCATGTCAGACCAGCAGAGTGCAACAGTATACCGCATGCAGCAGTGGTGCTGTGCTCCAGAGTGCGCACACACACACACACACACACACACACACACACACACACACACACACACACACACACACACACACACACACACACACACACACACACACACACAGTCCACACACAGACAGGCTCAGAGATGATGTTGTAGAAAGTGCCTCAGGTAATGTTCTACCTGTCCGTCCAACTCTTGGCCATTACAGTGTGGGATTCTGTAGATGCAAACTAAAATGCCTCTGGAACAAAGTGTCCAGAGGAAAGATGGAGGACAGGCTCGCTGCAGAGGAAAGAGCATCCGTAGACTGCACATAGAGACAAAGGCATCAGCATCTGTAGTGCATTTAATTCTGTAGAGATCCATGTGGTGAGCCTGAGTGTTTGCCTTGGACAATGGGGCCACAGATTTCCTGCGGTGTGCAGTATGACCAGGTTGTTTTATGAGTCCCTGAACACCCGATTCACGCTGCCAAAAAGCCTCCACCGTCCTCACTCACTGTTCAAAGGCCAGATGGCCTGTACCTGTGCTCACTCCCCACGGCTTTGTCTTGGCTAACAAAGTAATGTGCCCAGAAGGTTACTGTTTTACTTTTAGACATGCCCTGCCCTGCTCATTTTCAGATTATACCCCGTCCACAATAAAGGAGAGGTAGAGAACATGAGTTTGAAAGAGATGGACAGAGAGAGACATACAGCACGCACCTCCTGTCTGCTGGGAGGAAAAAGTTGAGAACGTTTCTTTCTCCGTCAGACACTTGATGGAGCATAAAATGACCTCTTTTGTTTCTCGGCGGACCTTAAAAGTGAGAGCGTTGTCGTCAGCGGCTGTGCAGTGCAGCAGTCTGTGGAAGCTGACGGGGTGTGTGAGCCTGTGAGTGGAGGAAGATATCAGCAGACAACAGCCTTTCAAAATCAAACTGAACTTTGATCCAGAGTGTGAATGATCAAAATAGGCAACAGGTTCTTACTGAATAAAGCTTGTCCATTCACCAAAGCTGAACACTGATATGGTCTCTTAAGTTTAGTAGCCCTACCCAACAGAGCAGGGCTGCCTGAAGTTGTGTCCACGGGTCCAAATTGCCCAACATAAGGTTTCTTATGTGACCAACCAGACGTTTCTATCAACAAATACATAAAACAATATCAAATAATAGTAATAACTTGAACGCACTTATGTGCTGATGACCTACACAAGCAAAAAGCAAACCATCTGTGAGAAGATGATCTGTTTCTAAATGGATATCATAGCTATCTTTAACGCCTATCACTGTGTTGGAGTCTCACAGTTCGAAGATAAAGCTTTTGTAGTAGTCTGATGCTTTGGTACAACACGAAAAACAAGTTTTTTTTTGTTTCACCATCATTGGATTTTGTCCAAAAGGCTCGTAAGATCAACACAAAATGAAAGTTTCCTTGCAACAGCTTTAAACATTTTTATAGGTAAAGCTTTGTACGCGGCTTTTGTGAGATAAAGGCAGAGGCAGCTGGTTCTTTTCACCGGAAGTCAGTAAATTAAGGGACCTTGGGATCCTAGGACCATTTTGCTATAAACATGTTTGCTCTGCGACCCTCGATTAAGTTTCGGTTTTGGCCCTCCAAGAGAAAAAGTTTGGTCATCTCTGTGGTCGAGCATCTGCAGCTCGGTACTTATGACGAATTAGAAAAAAAAATAATATACCAAAAAACAGACAAATGGATCCCCCAGTATTTATTTGAAAAACAAAAAAAAATTGCAGCCTTGCTTCTCAACAACAAACCCAATGACCTGATATATTTATGAGAGCCAATCGGGATTTCAAGTGCGTCTCAGAATAGCAGCGGCTTGGATTCTGTGCTGTGCTTGCTCTTCTTCAGAGGGCAATGACTACATGCAAGAGAAATGCCCCAGGAAGGAAGAGGGTGAACACAACTGCAAGCAGGGGACCAGAAAAAACATCAGGTACCAACTGGATGTTCATGCCAGACCATTGTCTGATAACTCTCAAACACCTCCCGGTGGTGTGATAAGGCATTACATGAAGGACAAAAATGACACACACACACACACACACACACACACACACACACACACACACACAGGGGCCACTGTGGACTTTGCTCTGAAGATATGATTATTTCTGTCGATCTCCCCTACATGTTCCCTCTCGATGGGGCCTATTTTCTCACCAATTAAGTCCTTAATTGCTCTGGGTAATAGAGTCTATTAATCCTGTGTCTGCTAATAAAGCCCCAGCTGTCTGGCAGGAGGCTGCCAACATGCAACAGTAACCGGCTCCACTCCTGGTTGACAACATGTCATGCGTGCTTTGCATGTGTGCGCACACGGGCCTCCAACTGCCGGCTTCTTTATTAACAGCCAAAGTGAATTCCAGGGGTTGGTGGGTGATTTCAAATTTCCGTCGATGCAGTCATATCTGCTCTTTTCCTGAATGTTTACACAGTCTGAAACCATCTGCGCTCTCCAGATTGTTTTTCTGCACCCTGGCACCGACAACGAAATGCCCACAGAAAGTCTTTTATTGTGGCAAACCCTGTCTTTCACTCACTCTCCCCCTTCGTCTGCTTGTTACTGAGTCCCTGTTTTTTTTTTTTTTTTTTTTTTTTTAACTCTGCCCCAGTTTCCCTTTCTCTCTGTTTCTCTCCTGGGATTGGCAGGATCGTCAGCAAATTGGCTTTCTGTTTTTTGTGTGTGTGTTTACCGGCGTTCAATTGCAAACATCGCTTGTAGGTATTGTGAATCCCCAGGAGATGGCACTGTTTGGCAGCACTCAGCCGACGCCGTGTTTAGGTTGCCAGGCATAAAAGTCATGCATCAAATGAGACTCCTTCGCCTTTGAGCCAAAATGTTTCCCTTCATCAGCACCCTCTTAAAAGGGTTTTATCTTTGCCATTTCTGCCTCTATCAGACAGAGGAGACACGTGGGGAGCATGTCGAGGGAGCAGGGGGCGCTCCGGTCCCCAGCCAGTATCCAACCAGGGAAATGGTGATTACATGCTAAGTGTTGTGGACCACGAGGCCTTGGAGTGCCCTAAATCAGTGTAACAGAGTTTTATTGTTGATTCCACTTGCCAGGATAATAACCATCATGTTCAGTTTTGTGTTGTGTATTCTTATTACTTGGCGGGCCCCTCCTCGGCATATAAATTCTGACTTTGATGTCAGCACTGTGTCAGTATATGAGGACTGAGCCCAGGGAAACATGCACAGGGCACAGACATGTATCTAATCCATCAGAAATGTAATGTATTTATGCTGGATTGGAAGACAGGACGTGACAACCTCATTGCACTTTTGAAAGGATTGGATTGTCCCTGTGGTTTCAGCCTGGAGATGGAAAAGCAGAAATTTCTCTATTTACTCTAATGAGTCAATCTAAGCAGTCACACTGCCCCTTATGGTTCTGGTGCAAAATTCTGGCCATTTCGTACAAATGACACCTTTAAAGCTAGCCTCATTAGCTATTGGGTTAAACTAATATGTGCAATTTTCTCTGTAAAGCTGTGCCAAGAAATTGCTCAGCCTACAAGACTGGCAGATGGGTTTTCATGTTTGTTGACCAGGCAGTGAAAGTCCTCACAGAAATGCCGGCCCGTGTCCACACAGGCTGAGGAAGAGTCAGCACAGCAAAAGTTGCACTTTGTAAGACAGCTGATTGTTGAGTCTCCCTCCCGTGCAGGTTGTGAAACACTGACGCCTCGGCCAAAGTGTCTGTATGAAAACTGATTGCGCGCTGTAGTCATCCCTCCTGTTTCTACAAGATCTCTTCAAACGTAAGTGATGGAGGACAAATACACTGATTGCGTTCTGTGCAAAATTGTTAAACCAAAAGATGATATGATGCATCAACAGTCTGACTGAGCCTAATCAAGTATGTATCTACCAAAATTACTCTCCTTTTAGTGCAAATTGTATTCTTTGGGTGGCTCTCTGTTCACAGTAGCTCAGCGTGGAAACACAGTCTGAGGAAGATTCCCTCTTGATGAACAGACTGCTCAAGCAACATATTGGCCTCTTGTGATCTTTGGAATATATTTCAAGCATCATAAAATGAACGTAACATGGGGAGCTCCCAACGTTGAGCAGCTACGTGGAAGGCAGACAAACAACAAAACATAATTAAAGGGACAATTTTTAGTTTTAGATTAAAACATTGAATCATTTAACTACCTATGTACTGTGCTGCAGACATGTCTACTGAGGTTAGCATGCTAACCAGCTAGCCTCAGCCTGTCCATGTTTTATGGCAAGAGGGTTAAACTTTGGTTGAAAATTTGTTTTATTTAAAGTATTCTACTTATCAGTCATAGAAATACAACTGGACACTGTCTGATTTCAAGTCTCTCTGTTTTGTTAACTCATCGTGAAACACACTCCACTCAAACTCACTCCCCGTTGCATCAAGCCTCTCATCCCCAGAGTCATAGTCCTGATCTGAGCCACTGCTGATCCCTGCTGTACTGAGTCCTCTGTCTTCAGCCTGGCATCTGTTGGTCCCAGAGGTGGTCTGTCGTGTTCACTGTGAAGCAGCTGAGTGCGGTTGAGTGTCATGAGCCCCCCTCATCGCAGGTTGTAGTAGGGGCAGAGCCCTGTCAGGTAATAGAGCCACTTGACTCCAAGATAGCAACAGCAGTACTACAGAGTGGAACGTAAGTCATTATGCTGGACAGTTTATAAAACATATACAAATTACACCATTAAATAAAGAAATAAAATATGTAATCTTTGTGTGTCTGTGTGTACGTTATGCGTAATGAAAAAAATAGCATACTGTCTTTTAATAACCTGTAGTTATTTTGAAATTAATTAGATGGGGCAGGTGGAGATGAATTTGTAAGCACATGCAAACAGTGCATTCACGCTCTCTTGTTCTACAACTAAAGCCTTGTTGCGTTGTGCTCGACAAGCGGAGCTGGCACATGAAGGCTGCGTTTATTTCTGTTGTTGATGTGTAGAGGCATTTTCAGCAGCATCTCCAGACACTGATGGTTGTTCGCTTGCCCTAGGGGCCGCTGGATCACTGATTCAAACTGACAAACTCAATTTCCCAGCCATTAGTCAACTGTTGCGACCGGTGAAGTCGCAGACTGCGATGAAGGTGCCATTAATCTGACTATAAATGTGGATTTCAGGGGTGTAATCAGTGTTGGACACAAAAGAGAGAACATCAAGAGGAAATCAATGTTTTTAATGTGCAGTGAGAAAGTAAGGGCAACTGATAATGATTGTGTTTCTATAAAGATAGACATTTCTTTCCAAGTGAAAATCGTGTTTATATATTTATATAAATATCTATATTATATATAGAATACATATCTATTTGCTATGCATACTCAAAAATCACACCTTCAAATATATTTAAAAAGTCTTTCAAAACACAAATGTATTCTTTTCTTTCCTTAAACATGAACTATCCATATGAACCAAAGTAATTATCAGGATGGGAATAATATTATGTTTTAAAAACCAAAACATTGAGAATGCTTCACTTTTGAATCTAGAACAGTAGAGGACAGATTTTTTTTTTTCATGTGGGATTCAAAAGCCACCATAATCTCTTGACAAACCAGGAACCACATTGCAAGTGTACAAAACCAGCATAACACTTATACACAAATCCCCTTTCTATGGTGGATGAAATGCAAATAAGTATGACTTCTCAAGCAAACTCTTCTGTTATAAAAATAGAATTCTTTTCAAAATAATCTACAGATTTCTTTTTAAGGTGAGGCATTTCACTATCACTCTAAAACAGCAAGGCTGTCTGTTTCAATAGAAAATATGAAGCTTTAGAGAGAGATCTGCCAGTCTATCGGTCTGTCTGATTCGAGAGGACAAGTACGGCCCCCCAACTGCTCCTCGTTCTCGGTCCCGCGGGACTGTGTGTTTTTGCCAGCTCCTCCTTCTTTTTGCATATTCTATGATTTTTTTTAAAAGAGAGTTTCCTTTTAAACTAGATACACCTTTTACAGGTAAACAAAAAGAAGTGTCAGCTTCTCGAAGCTCCTGAAATGTCCAGGCAATTCCAAAAGTGTTAAAAAATGTTTCTCTTAAACTACACAAAGATTTTGAAAAACAAACAAACAAAAAGAAAACACAACGGCGCAGGTACATGACATACTGGCTTTCCAAACAAGCGCATTGAAAGAAGAATGGAAAAAAAAAAAAAAACTAAAGAGGGAAAACAATACAAAATATACAACTCTGTATAACAAGTTAAAGCAAAGTCCTACAGTAGAGAAGGCAACAAACATGATTGAAGAGAACAAACGAAAGAACAAAACAGGAAAACACTGATGCTACAAATAAATTGAAATATATGTACAAGACCCTGTTTTCCTTTTGTTTTTTTATGTATGCACATTTGTGTGAGAGTGTATGCAGGTGTGTGAACAACTGCCAAAGTGTGTTGGTTCTTTAATGTGGAGTTCTTGCAAGTCCGTATCTTGCCAGCGGATGAAACAGTGCTTTCATTATATCTCCTGTAGTTCCATATAGAAAACAGCCTCTCTAACAGAGGCGCTGTCCGCTTGAAAAAAACAAGGGAAAACTGTGTCCAAAAACTTCTGTGTCTCCATCGCTTTCTGCCAGTCAACTACAGTTGGAACCAAATGGAATCCAAAACACTTCTCCGCCGTGATCACGACCATAATCTGCGTTCCTAAGAGCTCCCAGACTGAGCCCAGCCGTGTCTGATCCTGGCTGATCTCCTCGCAGCCGACGCCGCGTCTGTTCATCATTACCAGATGACGCTGGAGATGCTGGTTTCTCTCGGCAGCAGAGGGAGCATGGCGTTGTTAGCGTGTGCCTCCTCCAGGCTGTGCTCTCGGCTCTTCCCGGGAGGCCTCTGTCCGTTCAGCAGTGTCAGTGGGATGTTGCAGTAGGTGTGCTGGTTCCCCAGAGAGGAGAGCGGTGGCAGGGTCCCTCCAGGGGGAATGTCATACTCGTAGCTGCGGTAGTAGTGTTTCTGCCTCATCGTGGTGTGGTAGGTGTTGTGGAAAGAGGAGCGCAGCTCGGGGTGGGCGGTGGCCATGGCGGTGGAGGTGGCTGCTGCCATGGAGATGGCGGAGACGGTCTGCAGCTCTCCGAACGGGCCCTGCTCGCTGACGTCCAGCGCCGGCTCGTGGGTGAGCATGGGCTCTGTGCGCCTGAACGGCATCTCGTACTGCAGCTGCTTCCAGAACTTGGAGTTGAGCTTGTTGCTCTTGGTGCCATGCCACTTGATGACTGTAAGGGTTTTGATGGTATGCTTGAGGGCCTCCACCTCCTGGTAGTTCATGATGCCCCGCAACTCGGCACACTCGATCAGGATGACTTTGATCTCACCGGTCACCAGCATGTTGCGCAGCCGCGTCTCCAGCTCAAAGATGCTCCAGCCTCGCCGCACCACGTAGTTGGGCGTCATAACTATAATGAGGCGCTTGCTCTGGTCCACGCAGCGTGCAACATCCTCTATGTAGGCTGCAGTGGGAGGGGGGTAAAGGTGAAAGGTAAAGGAAATGAATAAGACATAAGAGAGGCGGGTACATCCAGAATGTTTTGAGCTAAAGATGTGATTTGATGAAGACAGGACTGCAACACGTAACAATGACAGATGAACATACGGCAACAGACGCAAACACAAGACGATGACAGGTAGGTGTTTTGCTGTCCACTTCAATATCTGGTCAAATTCACACCTCTTTTAGACTGCATGTTATCATGTGTGGAGAGAAGCATAGGGGCTGTGTAAGGGTGTTTCAGTGCATATCTAAAAGCATGGTGTTCATTCAGCTGAATATGCATCTTGATCTGGTGCAGTGTGAAGCGTTATTCTATGTACACTATAGATGGCAGACCCACAGACAAAAGTTAAATGCTGCACGACATGGCAATGTTTGGTAAAGCTGCACAGGCTCTAGGATTAAGCTGAGTCGCTGTCTTTTGAACTGGGCCTGATGCTTCAGATCACACGCCGGCGCCACTTGTGAGCGACTCTTTGAAACCTCCTAAGAGCAGGAAATGACAGCAGCTGATACAAGAGGAAAAGACTGAGGGCGAGTACCTCCAAAGAGTCGCGTGTCATCCTGGTAATGCTCATTGGTGGGACCTAAACATAAACATGTTAACATTCAGGTCACAGGCAGAACACAGTACAGACACAGAAACATGCTCAACACAGTTGTAAAAAAAGTGGCCTCGCCCCCCCTCACTCATCTGTGTTATTTCACATATAATTCATCGTATACCATGTTTCCCTGATTGGACATTCATCTACAATGATTTTGCTTGGCACTGATGCTGCCGGCAATTTTCTTTTGATTAAAGGAAAGAGGCGGCTCAGTCGGCAGGGCTCGGAGCCTTCACACATTTCCCACTGATGTTTAATTCTGTCTGGACCAACTAGGACGTGTTTGCGTTTTATCTGCGGCACATGAAGCCTACAGTACAAACACACAGCATCACTACTAACTAGAGCACACTGTGTACCGCTGGCACAGATGGACTACTAAGCAGAGTTAGCACGCATGAGAATATGTTCAGACAGAATTTTCATGGATTTATTAATGCATGGATGGAAACCAGGGAGGAAGATAAATTTGTCCAATATATCAACTCCTGGTACACACAGTGTACTGTATGCCCATGTATGTAGTACATAATTTGCGAACACCCAACGTGAAACACTGTGATGTTCTATTCTTATCCAGAGAGGTTTAACAGGATACAGGACAGACTGAATATTTTTCTTCTTCCCTTTTAGTCATTTTGTAATAATATCTCAGCCATCACTTGTGAGTGTGAATGTACTCTGCTTGAATCTGCCCGAACAGCACGAAACATTGAAACACGAGACGGTGACAGTGAAAAACAAAACTGAAGACAAACTACACACAACACATACTTCTGGTTTGGGAGCAGGACCACGCCTCAACCACACCTAAGATTACCCGTCAGCCCTACCTAGAACCCACCCTGTCCTGTTTGTCTCAACGCTACCTTGGATCTCACCAACAGATCAACTCGCCGTGGATCTGAACTCAAACTCTCCGATTCCGGAAATGATCTTTTTCAAAGTGATTCTCCTCCGGCCTTCATATTCCCACCACAGTCAGAGCATAGCCAAACTTTCCAGCGGAGATGCTTGAGCGCTGTGGTTCACATAAATCGGCCCCATGGGCATCTTTACTACAGCTCCCGTAACGAGATTTCTCCTACTCCGGACTGAGCCAGTGTTTTCTCTTATCTGTCTGCGAGGGCCGAGAATTTGTGTTCGCCATAGGCATAGCCGCTGGATCTGGCTTCAATGCTCTTCTGATCTGCCTCCCTCAAGCACAGATTCTAGGCAAACACCAGGGCGCAGTCATGGTGAACCCCTCCTCCTCACATCGAATGTCTAAATATCCCAAATCTGAAACCAACATTATAGACCGGACCAAAACCATCTCCAACATGCTCTAAATGGGAAACTCATTCAGAATAGCCAGTCTGTTTCAACTTACTCAGCCTCCATCAGTACTCCAGTGACAGAGCCTCGTGGCATCCTCGCCAGGGTCATTCATCTCCAGGACTGTCAAACCTGATGTCACAGTGTCTTCACCAACTCCAGGGCCTCGGGCCTGAGGCTAGGTCATATTTCCCTCTGTGTCTGACCTTTTTCAGCTTGTTTCAACATGAGCCCCCACGCACACACACGTCTCATCCCATCATTCCTTTCTCTGCCCTTCTTTTAGCTGTACAGAGCATCCCCCAGTCTTTCTGTACAGTGGACACTGTAACCTAAAAACTCTTGCCAGCAACTCACGGAGCGCGCTACAAGTTAACCAAGCTGGCTTAATATTTAGGGTGGTGTATTATATTTAAATCATTCTAGACGTGGCTTTACATTTCGAAGGGACCAGCTCGGAGATTCTTTTCAAGTGGCCATCGCTCTCCGGACTACCCTCCAGTCATCGACCATTTATTGTCACGTGCACCCCCTGCTCCCATCATTCCCAGGCCTGTTGACATACGCTCTTCTCTTTATGTTCCCATTACAAAAGGTGGCGACAAATTTCCAACGCAAGAGGCAGGATGATGTGCGGCAATTTCAACCACCTGGGCTGTACCCTTTCTAACCGCCATCTTCCCCGCACCTGCACCTTTGGCGGAGGTGCCCACACAAGGACTAGCTGCCCTCACAACCCAAGAACACCTGGACACCAGCTGAGCAATTTCCATACACATGTTAAAGTAAATGGCTAGTGCTGAAGAGGTAAACAGCCTACCTTTCCCAGTCTTCCAAATCAGCCAAACAGTTTTTGCCAGTTGGATACACTCTAGGCAAAAGAGGCTCACAATAGACTTTTCTTCCCCTCACTGCTCGCTCATTCTATAAATTGACAGCATCATTTCTAGTCCAGATTCCTCCTTAAACTATGCAGTCATCAACCACGCCATAATCTTAATCCATTTGGCAGCCGATGGAGCTTGACGTTCTAAAGCAGTCATCAGTAGCGCTTTCAAATTCCATTCCAAATTCTTCCTATACCTGTCACACATCCTCTGGAGCCGCTTTTCACCATCGGAGTGTCTTTGGGCTTGTAAGGTAGATTGGAAAGGCTCTTGCTGCCCATGCTCTGCCACCAGGCCTGTTTTCTCTACCTACGAGCCCAGAGACACTGCAGCTGCATAAGACAAAGAGGTCGGCATCACAATCTGTTGAACCAGCTCAGTACAAGCGCAACTCATTACCACCCGGGTGATAAGATTGTGAATAAAAAAAGGACGGTCATCTCGCCGTTATGGCAGTAAAATTATGACATAACCTGAACAGTATAAAGTCATTATCGTGACAGTTGCATATTAATCAATAGGATTGCAAACACAGGAAACAACTCTCACTTTAAGACGCTTGCAACTCGCTTCTGATCTTCTCTGCTTATGCAGTAAAATCCATGTTCTTGCCACCTTTTTTTTTTTTTGTTTCAAGTGGTGCTCGGATACCCCAACTACATCTACCTATAATCCTTCCCTTCACCCCAGTCTATCTGACATTGAAATTCATACTTCATACTTTAATTTTTCTGTTCTGTCTCCACCCATATGAGTTGCTGTATTTCCGACGTGATCTGCTGAGCAAGTACATCAGGTCTGCTGCTAAGGCCTCATCTCAAGACCCACGCTCTCTCTCCAAATCAGGGAGAATGGCCACGTGGTTCTGGTTTTACAAGGATTTCTGCAAGCAAGCTCTCATTTAAATTTAATTCTTTCCGCAGTGGCACAGCGTCCACAGCTGCCAGACTGGACATCTCAAATCAAAGCATTCAAGTCCTTGGTTGTGGGTCATCTCGCTCCAGATCACAATTTGCAACAATCTTAATGATCTTCATAAGGTCACTCTCCCCTCGGCTCTGATTAAACCCTTCCTGAGATGGATCCCCCACACCCAGTCTCCTCCATGTTCACCCTCTTGGTCACATCCATCCATCTAGTCTCAACAACTAACACTTCTTCATACCCTTAAATCTTAAAAAACTCACAATGTTGTGGCGTGGTCCTTCCCGGTGAAACACAAAGTGTAACAAATATGCCAAACACTGCAGCAACTACAGTACACAAGCAACTGTAATGCCCTCACACTCCAATACAGTATGTTGCACGAACATACTGTAGGTGTACAAGCATGTACACGAAGACAGTCACAGTGCTTACTTCCAGTTGGAATGAGGTCTCGGTCTGGGATGAATAGTTTGTAGCCATAATGTTTCTCCAGGACATCAGGGAGGATCTCCAGTGCGAAGCGCTCCTCCTCCCTCGTCTCCTGACTCCATTGGTCAGGGTCCACTTTGGTGTAGGACAGGTACGCATCGTAGTCTTTGTTATCTGAAGAACAGGGAGAAACAAAATGGACAGGCTCATGATGAAGGTGCTCCAAATAAATTCACATCCTGCTCAAAAGGTGCAATTGAACTCATTTGATTTCTTATGGCACAATCAAGCCATGTACACACATATACTGTATTAGATGGACAAAAGTATGCAGATCAGTTGCAGAACACAAATTATTTTTTAGGCGCGATATCTCTTCTTCATAGCACACAAAACTAAAATGTCCGTATCGAAAATGGTAACACTTTGGACATTTAGTTTATCAAAGGGTCACAGTCATTTCCCAAATAAACTATCATCAAATAATCATTATCAGATAACTATGATTCTCATCCTAACATAGTATTTAATGGCCATTTCCTATAAGAATTACTTTTTAAAAAGGCCATTTTTTTTTTAATTGAAACAGACATTTTATCAAACAAGTTTGTTTGGATTCAAGACACCAAATCACTGAAATTTGAATCACTTGTATGTTTTCTTTAAAAAAGCTGCGCTAAAAGGCGCTACTCTTCTAGGAGGGTTTATTTGTTTGCCACAGGAGCATTTGTGAAGTTGGCCACTGGTGATAGGTGAATAGCCTGGTCCACAGTTGGCTTTGTAGTCCACCTTGGTGTTGGATGGGGTTGAGGTCAGGGCTCTGTGCAGACCAGTGACGTTGTTACACGCCACACTCAGAAAACCTCTTCTTTGTAGATCTCTCTTTGTGCACAGAGGAACTGTCATGAAACAGGAAAACTGCTTCCCTAATTGGAACAAAGTGGCCTAGATCAAAAGAACAGGCACACAACAGAAGTACACAAGCAGACTTGGATGGTATCCAATACCTTTGGCCATACTGCATTGTGTATCTGAGAAATAAATTGGGATAGATACAAAAATACCCAAATCAAGATTCAAGCAACACTCTCTTCCCCACCTCAAAAATGATTTCCCCGAAGACAGTGGGAAGAACTGAAAAGCAAAAAATAGAAGACGGGGAAAAAAGCAGTACTGTGACATGTTCAGTAAGTCTTAGTCATTATTCTCTGTAAAAACTGGAGTGTGGGCCATCCAGAAAGGGAAGAGGGGATTTTTCACAAACTCTTTGAGGAGCGCAGACAGCTTTGAAACTCACTGGAAAGGCCACAGCTGCGCTCGATAGGATCCAAGCATCAAACAAGGCTCTCAAATTAGCAACCAACCTTGCAAATTAACCACCTAGCAAACTTGGCGAATCAAAAACAGCTTGTATCCGCGGTCCCTCACGGTATGACTTAATCATGTGGAAGTTTGAGTCAACAAAACAGTGTGTAATAGATAATTCATGCAACTGTATAAAACAGTGCAGTGATTCAAAAAGGAGCTCAGTCTTCCCTGAATTTTTGAGAAGAAAGCCGGCAAAAACACAAAGCACAAAAGGGAAGATACTGGGACATGAACAGACAAACCCTTTGCTGAGGCAAAAGTTAACTATGTTCTGTAGAGAAAACAAAAAGTTGCCCTCCAATTTCAGGCTGTTTACACCCCGATTTGGCGCTGAGGGAATGAGGTTCGAGGCTACCCGGTCCCGATGTGCCGCTATCTGACTTTCGACAGCGTAGGGCGGGGATCATTCCATGACATATTGAGACTGATCTCTTTTTAAATGGGCAACAAATTGAAAATCTGTCTCCTCTCTTCCCTATGCAGCACTTGCGGCAAAGTACACACACACACACACACACACACACACACACACACACACACACACACACGTGCACACACACACACACACGTGCACCTGAACACCAGCGGTAGAGAGAATGAGAGCGAGCGGAAATGGGCTGCTGTCACTGAGATAGGATCGGAGAAGACATTTGTATCTACCGGGGAGTCTGTTATGGATAGAGGCTCTGACAGAATACATACACACACTCACACAAATGCAGAAACCTTATGTGCATGGGGAGAAAAAAAAAACCAACAAAAAAACATGGCTCATATCCGCATCCGTGAAAAGAAACCCACACACCCTACACAGTCATCTGCGCTCGCTCGACATTGAATTTTGGATAAGAAAAGCAGGTTGAAAGAAAAGGGAGAACAAGTTGAAGGTTAAAGGGCTTCCGGCTGAAAACAGAGAGATGATTTCTTTGTGATGCTTTGTGCCGCCTTTACCTCCATCCACGTCCTCGCTGCCAAAGTGCCTCCTATAGAAAAGCATCAGCTCGATCTTGTAGCATTTGTAGAGGGAGATGAGGAAGATGAGTAGCAGCAGGATCGCTCCCAGCCCTCCTGCCAGCTCCACTGTGTACATGAGCTCTGCTGAGGACGACACACACAGACCAGAAGATATTTAAAACTGGTGAGACAACCATGCTTGATGTATTATAAATACACACAAAAAACAAGCCATTGATTTATTTCTGCACTAGGTTAGACTTTTTTTTTTTTTTCTTCTTCTTTCCCGTTCCCCTGTTAAATTCACAGGATGAGACACTTATGGGAGGCATTTGCATTTGCCGGAAAGCTGGAAAAATCATCTTTATTTTCAGAGTGGAGCAACAACACTCTTCAGGGAAGAGACACGCGGCTCATAATGACTTTGGGAAAGATGAGAGGGCACAGAGCCGGGAGACACGTGGAGGAAAAAAAAGGCGGCGATATGATGAGAAATTGGGTTCATTTCTGTGGAGCGGCGCGGCGATGACACAGCCCTGCACTTTGGCTGTCGTCCACGCTGGGACTCGTGACAACCCTGGACATGGATGGAGGCGTCTTTAAAACAAGAGGCTTCAGTTTACTCATATCACTTACAGCCCTCTCCATCATACCTCTTCTTCTGTCTCTCTTCAGTGGTCGCTCACCTCTCCTCCCCCTTCTTTTCTTCTCCCTCTGTCTTCACAATCATTTCTCTTCTCTATTATCTCCTGTCCATCTCCCCCGGAGACCCAGCATGGGGAAGGGTGAGTTATGTTGTGTTTGAATGCGTCATTTACCTGGTTGGCTCAGGGAGAAGGGGTTCAGTGTGGACTGGAGGACTGCATGGCTGCCATGGCTACCACAACCAGTGTTGGGCATGTTACTCTCGAAATGCAATATGTAACATATTTCCAGTTACCTTCATTTGAAAGCAATATATCATGTTACAGTATTACTTAGGTGCTCTTTTTCTGGTGGCGGAAGGTTGTGGTCATGCGCATTGTGGATGGATGGATGGAAAAAACACTTCAGTCAGCAACATAGACTGTAATGCTTTAAGTGACATAACTGTAGTTATACATCACTGAAATATTATTAGTAATGCATTATATTACTCCGGTACAGCTTAAATAATTATATTACCGCAACACCCCCCATTGACCCTAACTTAGACCACAACACACACTCTCCATATTCTGCAAAGATAGTACATACATTTACCTGTCATAGTTATTAACAGTAAATTGCTAAAACATGTGAGGCTGCGTGAGTGAAGTAATTAACAGGATTCATTGAAAAGGTCCAATGTTACGCTCATTTTCATTTGCACAGGGCGATCATGTCAGACACATGCTTACGTGCAGGCTTTCATGTCAGGAGCAGGAGGTGGTGTAACAGAGATGGCTACCAAGCAAGAGACTGCCATTTGAAACGCTATTAACATTTGTCTGCATGACAACACTGGATATTTTAACGTGACTTGGGGATATTTAGCAGCTGTCTACGTGTCGACATGATTAGACTTTTAAACCTTAACCAAGCGGTTTGGTGCCTGAACCTAATTGGACCTTAAACACAGCCTAGTCAAAACATAACACTGAAACGTTATACATTCAAATGAAACTTTACATCTATGTTGTTTGCAGAAATGTGCAGTGCTGACATTTGTTCTGCAGATTGCATTGCTTTTGATCACGTTGCCAGTCTTTCTCCTCAGCTACTCTAACCGGCCCCTGGCAGTATGCCTTCATTTCATACTTCAACTTGTAAAGTTCTGGACCATTCAGCACATTATCCTTGATGTTTGTTCAAGAACAATAAATACTCTATCTCAGAAATACAGCGCTGTTGTTTTGGCTGTGTTATATGTCATGTCTGCAATTTAATGCTCTCAGCTAATGAACAGCCATCATCCTCACTCTCTAAGTTGTTTATGTTTCTCTGGCCGCCCCTTCCTTTCTGCCATCTCTCTTTCCATTCCTCTCTTTCTTCTGAGCTATAAGGCAAGGCAGCCTGCAGAGACATTCATAGACTTGCTGCAGGGCTTATGAGTGATGAAACATGAAATAAACATCAGAATAATGCAGGAGACAGAGAGATACAGAGCTCCTCTTGAAGTCTTTCTCAGCATCCCTCTCTTTGGTAAATGCTGCAGTGACGGAGAGAGTTAAATGAAGCCGTCAAGAGTCTACAAAGACCACTCACTTGGAATTGGGCCATCTACATAAGACAGTCACGGAGACAGATTAAAGCAGGCAGACAGACAGATAAAGACTTATAATGTAATTGTATGGTGAACTTATTGGCCTGTTGGGAAAAGCCGAGGATCAATTTGCTTGTTTAAACAGCCATCAAATTACCTCTCTTTGCAGGGTGACAACCAGCGCATGAAAAGAGCTTCAGACAAGTCATGCTAGAAAAGCCAAAATAGCTACACAGCTGCTGGAGCACTTGTAGAAGGAAGCGACACAACCAAGTGGAGCTTAAGCACAGATTGCTAACACGAGCTTGGATGGGAATAGAAATGGACAAGGAAGGCAGAACAAAGGAACGCAGTTGAAAAGGGAGCTGTTAAGTCTTTGAAAGGAGGTATATTAAGTCTGCTTGATCCTGTTTAAAGAAAAATCCAATATCTGAAGTGATCTTAAAGAAACCGATATGCTTTACGCCTGCAATAAATGGTATTCAATGAGATCTAATCAGTTGTTTTTCCTTTTAGCTCTGTTTTGGTCTCCACCCAGTCTTTTAGGACTTTGGCTGCTGTTTGGGACTGGGCATGTAACGTGTTTTTGATGGTGTATTTGTTTGTAACTGTATGGAAAATCATAAAAAATTGCTGATGATTCATTCTGGGGTATATACTAATTTTGAGTCCAATAAATACTCCTAACTTGCCATGGAGGTATGAAAAGAAGACCAACTGTAGAAGTTTGAACTTTGATTTATGTGAAACTAGAAACTAGAGGAGTATTTCATGCTGTCTCTAGTCTATACAGATAGCTTTACTTGTTGCTACAGTGACTGCTGACTGTTGACAACAAGCAAATTCTCAATGAACATCTCCATTACCAGTTACAATTGCCATGAGGATTTACTGAGTTTTGTGATGGACTTATACCACTGGCTTTGCGATCTAACTGCTGCTAACTGTAGCTGCCATTAGCAATTAGCACAATCAATACTGAATTCCTGGGTGACAAACCGGCTTCGGTCCCTCTTGGAGGCCGTGTCCTGATCCCAGTCCGGCCATATTCACTTGAGCAGCAGATCTGGGCAGAGAAGGCGGACCTCAAGCTCCACGGTGGAGGGATGTAACACACATTTACTGCACATTGGCTGCTGTAAATGCTGATCAATATCCACAGGTCCCGCTAGCTGCCATGTAAATGAGCGGAAGCAAACAGCACTCCACTAGCCGTTTCACAGGAACTTTAATATAGAAATATTGATTATAGCAGCTTTAACCCTTTTAACCTCAATGAAACAGTGAATAATTTGCAGCCAAACTTAGTTCACAAAACACTGAGCTTATATGTATTCCAGTGGAGATCTTAAGTTCCCAAAGGGACCGAATAAGTTTGGGGAAATGTGCATAAAATAATACACAAGATAGATAGAATATTTCCATTTGATGAAGTGGTGCAGCCAGGCTTTAAATATTTCATTCATCATATAGCTTTAATGAAGAGCTGGAAACAGCTGATACGGAATATATATGATAGTGTCGGATAGTGAAGAAGATGTTTTTTTTTTTTTCAACCTCAAAGCCACTTAGGCGGAAATAAAATGCAAAAACTTGCTGCAGTGGGAGACGTCAAAGAGCCCTTACCGCGCCTGAGGAGCTGGATGGTAGCTTGGCGACGGCCGTTACCATTTTCCACATAACAGGAATAGTTTCCCAGATCCTCCTCCTCCAAGGAGTCAATAGTCAAGGAAATGGCCACTTCCTGCTCGCCAAGATGCTCCTTGACAACCCTGCAAGACAATCGAAAACATACTGAACAATACTCATAACACCTGTTTTGGAAGAAGAGAATGGATGTGGATGTGCTCAAAGTGCTCAACATGTAATGTTAATGTTAATGTGGCTTTGCAGCATGTATGTGATGATACTTTAAGAGTCATGATCCCGTGTGTGCAGCAATCGCAGAACGTTCTGTGTTACAATTCATATGGGTTAAGCCATGGAATGGCCGTGATTGGCGATTTTCTGCATAACTTTAGCTCAGTGAAGCCCCTTTTATGTCACTAGAAGTACCTCGTGGTATGTTAATTTCTTTCTCTGCACTCAAAACATATGAGAAATGAAAATCAATAAGGGCTCTTCCACGGAGTGTGTGCAGGGAGGAGGAGGAGGAGGGGGTGTGTGGTGGTGGTGGTGGTGGGGGGGGGGTGAATCAAATACTGGCAATCAGAAGAAATCTTTTTATAGCAGATGCCATGGTAACGGAGAGAAGGAGAGAAAGTAATATTCCATAAAGTAAATGAGTGTCCCCCGCTGGGCTGGTTGAGCCTGATGGAGGAGGAGAGAATGGGGAGATAATGCTCCCTCGTACCTTAGACACACTACTTAGCCCACTTTTACAGCACCCTCAGCACAAACGACACTTTGGAGGAAACAAAGTGCAAATGAGAAACAGCTCGCTCGCTCTCTCTGTTTGTGTGTGTGTATCATCTACTGTATGTGTTAATAATGTGTTGAGAAGGACGAGTGGGATGAGGAAAGAGGAGAGCTGTGCGCTGTGAGCGAGTCTTTAAGTGTGTAGGATAGCGGCTCTCTTAAGCATCTCTCTTCTCTCGCCTTCGAGCCGATAAACTCCACATAAGGACAGACTGTTGGGAAGAGTTGGCATCAGTAATTGAAAGTGTATCATGGGCTTTGCGTAGAGAGTCTGAGGCGGTGCTGATGATATTTGTAGTTTCAGCTGAGTTTGTTGTGCAGTCGGGTGGGTCGGCGGTGGTGGGGCTGCTTTGGAAGAAGGAGGCGCGGGAATAATTCATGTCTCTCCAGGGAGTGGTGGGTACTTTGAATCCTCCAGTTTCGCATTATCACACAATACGAGCCAACACAGCTCGTCGCCACACACAACCTGATGAGTAATGACCGGCGCTGTTTGACGTGAGCCTCGAACGGAACTGATGAGGAACTAAAGATAGAGTTGGATAACGAGGTCCAGGTGAAGCGCAGAGATATAAATGACAGCTGATAACACACACACACACACACACACACACACACACACACACACACACACACACACACACACACACACACACACACGTGCAGCTGGGCTGAAGTGTGAATTCCACCTCGTGTGTCATAAGCCCTCTCCAAGATGCCCCTACATCTGTTGATCTTAGTGAGATATTTGTAGGATTATACGCAGTGTTCAAGATCAGTCTTGTTCTCAAGTGTTAGGGCTAGTTGAACAAATATAGTTGAGTTGATTTCAGCTCCTTTGTGATTGTTTTTATTTACTTAAAATTCCCCACACATAAAATTCAACGGTCCTGACTTGGTCTAGTTAGGGTCTGGTCTTGACTTGTTGTCAGGCCTTGGTTTTGGTCTTGATCTCATTGTTTCAAAGTCTTGTTCTTGATTCGGTCTCGTTAGTGGTTGGTCTTGGTCTGGCTTGGTCTTGTCAGGACTTTGTCTTGGTCTCGACTTGTTAGGGGTCGGTCTTGGTTTTGACGCGGTCTTGTTAGGGCTTGTTCTTGCTCCCGTCTTGGTTTCCGTACACTCTTGTTTTGGTCATGATGTGATCTCGTTTTTGGTTGTCTTGACTACAACACAGATTCCACATAAATCTTCGTAAAACTCCTCTGCTCTGGGGCACTGAGTTTATCAATATAGAGTTTGCTGAATGAGTAAATCGCGGACGTGTTTTCAAACTATGGCTGCAAGCACATATTCTCTCCCTTGCTCATTAGCAAAACCTCTGCGTTTGCTCATTTACTGATCAATTTCCAACGTTTTCATTCCTTTTCAGACATTCGACGTACACCTGCAAAACACCAACTGAATTGGGTCAATAACATATCGATCACCTTCCTCATTATGCTGAGCCAGATTTGTTTTGCTAATTTATTAATCTCTGCATGCTATGCTAATGTCCAGTCATCCGTGCTATGATAACAACAATAGCCCTGTCCTGGTGGCGCAAATGAGAATTTATGGGCTCAGGTAACTATAGAAATGAACTCCTCCGGATCAATAGGCGCAGAGTTGGGTAAATAAATGCCTGCAGAATCTCTGAGCCTAAGGTATGAGTGTTCGTCTGTGAGCTCAAGTTTGGCTGCCGATGCATTAGTAATAAAGCTAAAAGTGTGTGGGTGCCAGCCTGAAGAAGAGAGGTAACCAACAGAAACATGCCCACTGTTTCATCTGAGAAGGAGACCGGACTGCGGGATGAGCACACAAAACTGTTCACATGTAGTTTCTCCTCTCCTTTCGCCCCATCGCTCCCTGGTCCATAACCCTGCCTGTCGTCATGGAAGTAAAAACCAGGGCACATGTTGGATGTGAGAATAGCTTATGGCAGCAGCATCGGCAACAGAGAGCGGAAAGATCAAATACATTATTGATCCGCTGCATGAAATATCGGCATGAATTATAGAAAAGATAACCTCTCAGCCAGCGAGTGGGGCAGTCCTGGTGTCAGGGAGTAATGGAGGGAGACGGAGACAGACAGGAGAGCGGCGTTGGTGGTTAAAATGTGATTTGTTTCTGTTGCATGCTCATATCAGCGCACCAGCAAACTCACTATCACAGATGTGTCTTCTTTACTTTGCTCCTCGGTGACTCCTACAATATTTCTTACTCTTATTCTTCCCTGTCTGCTCCCTCTCTCTTTCTCTGCTCTCCCCCTCCCCTCCCCTTTTCCCATCCTCCTCGGCTCCCCATGGCCCATCTGCATGCCGCTATAGGTGCGTGCAGCGAGGGAGATAGCGACAGTGGCGGTGGTGTGAAAAATGGCGGTTGTTAACCATCTGACAGGGCTGTCTCCCCAGAGCTGCAGCCTCTCCAAACAGCCGTAATGGGAAACATGCGCATGGACCAGGGAATGGACTTGTTTAAATGTGTTACACTGTGAGAAGGGAGAGACATGAAAATGGGGTTGTTTTAAGTGTACTTAGCCCTGAAAGTAAGGCTTGTTGGGCAAATTTTTACAATGTTGCATTGAAAGGAAATGGAAAGAGAGGAGAAGTCACACAAAGAGCCATTTAGCAGATTCATCCTTGGTACGGTATGTTAGACAACACATACGTGTATCTGGCCAGAGAGGTACGTTATGTAAAAATTTGGTTTCACAATATGGTGAGCTTAAACCAGAAAATGTGCAGTCTGATAGATGGATAAAGTTAACATTAATCTGTGATATGCCATGTCTGGTTAGTTTTTATATATTTATATTATATTATGATATATAATGACGTTTGGGAATGTTATTAATGTTTTTAAATAGTCTGATTAGATTTAGGTGCAACAGCTTCTTGATTAGGTTTAGTTTGAAATAACTTTATATATATATTAGCTTATGTTGGCCTACGTGAGATAGATGAATAATTATAAATATTTCTATTTTGTTTTCAGATATCATTCTATTTTGGTAATATACAAAAAAAAAAATCACTTTTGATGTCTGATCACAAACAAGATGTGAAGACTGACTTTTAGCTCTTCATCAACAACCTGTTGAGTAAATGCAGTGAGGCATGGGACAAATACTTGATATGAAACTCAGCACAAGTAGTGAAGTAGTAAGTCTGGATGATACATTATACAGTATAGCCATAAAGAAGCAACAAATCAGGTCATGGTTTTCAAATTTGAAAATGATGTCAATATACATGCTTTTGTCTTGTGTTTGCGTTAAAAAGAGCTTGTTCTCACTGTTTGTTGTGTATAGTTAGTAAATGGTATTGCTCCTGATGTTTAAAGATAACGTTCCCATTCCAGGGGTGTGTTCACTCAAACAGATGTTGTGATGTATAACAGATGGTTATTTTGTTCTGTATGCACTGTTGCTGTGCACAATGAAAGGTGCATTTCCACATGATAATAACACAATCTTAACAAAAAGAAAGGTGACAAAATTACTTATTAATGATTTTAAACAAGCTTCAAGTATCTGAATGATGCTCATACAATTGCATAAAAACACAGAAACCTACACTTGCTTGGAAAGCAGCAAACAGTTCTCTGGAAAGTGTTTGCTTTAGTGTGTTCAAATCGGGGTTAATGGGCTAAACAATGCAAAACCATTGGTATTGCCCTTTATCGTTTTCCAGTGAAATTATCTCTGTGTGCCATTAAATCCTCATTACTGCCTCATCCAATGAAATGATGTCGACTCCAGCAGTGTTCCTTACTTGATGTCGCTCTCCTGGACTCTCTCTTCATCCAGGTCCTCTATGAACTTCTCTCCCTTCATCCAGTAGATGAGCGGGCTGACGTCACCGCTGTAGCCGAAGAACGCCCGGCAAGTCAGGTTCAAAGCACTTCCTGCAAAGACAGGAGATGACATGCTGTCACGCTTGATTGTCCCACTGGCTTGTTAAAGGTACGCCTTTCATGTGCACGGCCCCAAAAATATTGCACCATATCATATCTCTGCCTTCAAAGCCAGTGACAGTTGCAGAAACACTTCGTGTTATTTTGTCAGTGACATGGGCTTTCAAAATCTTTGCACAGACATTCCCTCAGCAAATTCAGACGTGTACGCACGCGCACATATTACCGCTCAAAGTTCACGTCAAACGTGGTTGCATGAGTGAAAATGTAAGCCGGACACACAACACACAATATACCTCAGGACATGTGAAGCTGTGATTAAAAGAGACAGTCTCTCCTTTGACACAGTGTCTCAGGAAACGCTCTTGGTCATGTTAAAAGCACACACACACACACACAAGCACACACACACACACACACACACACACACACACACACACACACACACACACACACACACACACACACACACACACACACACACACACAGAAAGCAAGTAAACAGTAATGAACACATGAGGGCACTCAAGAGCTTCCTTAAGCCCCCCACGAGACTGTGTGTCCATGAGAGGGTAGAAGGCAAGGGGAAGTGAGAGGAGGCTGACACTAACATTATTTCATTTAGAGCTGCTGCTGGGTATGAAGGAATGTCAGGAGTCAACAACTGCAGTTTGCTGAGAGCTGATGTGCTGAAGAAGAAGAAGAAGAAGTAATTTTCAGTGAGAAGCCAATAGGGTCTTTGTTATCTCTTTGTTATCTCTCAACGGGGGCAAGTGTTGAAAAGGGGTTTGGGGAGTGATACGCCACAGACCAATCTCGGGGCGCAACCAGTGGAGGACTCAGGATGTTTAAGGGTCAGGGTTAAAAAAAATAAATGACAAGTGCACCAGCTGTATGAGGTGGGGAACCAGTGCACAGAAACTCATTGAAGAGAGGGCACATGTCCACTGGAAGAGAACCCTTGAGGGCACTTTAACATATTTCAACATAGGGGAGTCCAAGCGGGCACTTTTACCATGTTTTTATAAACATGGGGGCACCAAGGGCATTTATTTTTGACAATTTGCTTGAAAAATGTATGTACATGTATCGCTGGTGTAAGCTGATTACAAATGGCATAAAGAAGCCCCCTTTTTCACCGCTCACGCAGGACCTTCAGCGTCTGTGAACTGTGCATGTATTATGGTGGAGAACATACAAAAAGAGCATTGTTGGCATATGCAGTGATATGCACATGCTTATTTTGCATTCCCCTGAAGTGGCATTGTTGAAAAGGCCCGGGGTGCAGCAATCACATGCGGCTGCCTCTCAGTGAACCACGCATTAACATGTAAACAACGCACAGATGAGGGAGGCTCATCATGCAGCACACACTGTCAACTATATGGCAGAGGGAATGCGTCTCTCTGGAGAGCCAATGTTGTGTCTCCCTCCGAGGCATGTGGTTTTGAAAGTATGTAAGGGATGGGGGTGAAGCAAATGCTTTTCCCTGTTTTCACTGCAGGATTTATGTATAGAAGTGCAAGGTAAACTGTACTGGAATGGGGGCATGTATTCATTAATCCTGCTTTACGTGAGACTGTGGGGAGCTGTCCATGGTGCTGTCACTTGTGACAGCACCATGGACAGCTCCCCACAGTGGAGGGAATGGAAGGCAAACTATGGTACAGCCGCATATGTTTGAGCCAAATCCTGTCTGATACAGTCAAAAGTAAATGCTTACAGCTAGGGTTGGGTTTGTTATATTTGTAGAGAATCTCTTAAAGGACACTAATTATGCTCATTTTCAGGTTCATAGTTCTAGTTTGGAGTCTTCTCTGATTGGACATGCCCTTGCCATCACTGCTAACAACAGAGCAGCTGTTTTAAATCACAACAGTAGTCTTCCTGGCAAATGCTACTAAAGCTAACAGCGAGCTAGTCGACCAGGAATGGCAGAGAAATTGTATCAAAAATGATTATCAGCTTGCCAGAGTTGAATACTAACAATGGCCATGTTTGTTGTTTATGCTTACTGTGGTGTTTTCTTACATGTAAAACATGTTTGATAAAGGTGTGCGCGGCCCCTTAGCCTACTATTCAGCAGCTAGCTAGCTAACCTGGTGGCACAAAGCACACTGACCCGGCCGTTCAGTGGCAAACGTTAGCAGCACCTGAGCCAGACTCATTCAGTGACTAATGTTAGCACAAAGCACACAACCCCTGAGCCAGACTTATTCAGTAGCTAACGTTAGCACGAAGCACACAGCTACAGCAGAGAGCAGTAATTGCAGAGGCCAAAGGTAGCCTTTTTAGCCTGAGGCACATTTGTGGTGGCTATTTTGCCAACACATATCTTCCAGCTAGCTGAGCTATGGGCATAGTCTTCACCAGGCACATTTGTGTTTTGGTGAAGGGGTTCTCAATGGAGGCCTGGAGGGAGGAGTTAGTTAAATACTTTAAAAAATAGACTAGCTCTTGCTGATTTTTACAATCTGACACACCCCAGCTGCAATTGTTCCTTGTGAGACTGTCCTGGCAGTTTGCATTTCACTGGTGTTACCATTTTGTTATTTGAGATGCTCATTGAACCCGCCACACTCCACTCACATCCCTGCACCTTTTCTGTCTGATGCCCTTGTTGTGACCAGTGACACACGCGTCTTCACAGCAGAACCGGGAAGGTCATTTCTGAGAGAATGTTTGCGTTTGAACTAGGGGCATGCATCCTCTGTGCGCCGCCTGCCCACAGCCCAGACACATCTTCAAAAGATTTCAGTAGGTCACTCGGAGCACAAGGAAAGTTTTTAAGGCATGCAGGGAAGGAGGATAGGAGGACACCCAGGAATGAACTGATAGTGCTGTCGGTAAGGCTGACATTTCCAAAGTTCAACAGCCACTCTCAGCTTGGTATTTGTGCACAGCCGGGCTCTACAAAGGCTACACGTTGTACCTACAAAATAGGAACCTCCTGCGCGTGATTCCACACACACACACATGCACACACACACCCACGCGCACTGATTTTGGTGCAGCAGTTCATTACTGTATGGTCACACTTACCTCATTTTTGGAGCCTACGTGCAAAGTAAGCATACTGTGCAAATCACATATTGACCAACTTTGGATCTCAGACAGATGCAGCACTTCCCTTCTCTGTTTATAAATCTCCCCCATGCTGTTCGTTTATCCCACAGATCAATTACAAACTAGGAATGTCATGCTGCCGGGAGCCGCTGCCTGGAGAGGAAGTCTCCACTGAGCTCCCTGGGAATCACAGGAAATTGTTGAAGGCCTCATGCTGTTTCATTCTAATCCATGTGCAGCACTCCCCAAAACTCCCCCAAACACTCTCACAACAACCTTTGTTTCTTCTCCCACACTGTCACGATGCAGTGCGACTGCTGAATGGACGCTGTGTTACAAGATGGTGGTAGTTTGTTCTTACAAGAGTTGCTCCCCCCAGCCTACAGCCCCACAGGCAGCTCGATTGCCATGATACAAATTATCAATTTTTTTGCAGACCACTGATATGTTCACATTTGCACATGTCATATCAGGTACACATCACATGTTTACGACCTGATTTTCCTATTGGAGGGTATGACGGTGGAGTTAAAGTCTGAAAGTCTGCCAAGCCAGTGACCACAGTTAGAGACCGTTTCAACATTTGTAAACATGACAACACTGGATATATTTCAGGACACCACATTCCACCTGTGTAAATGTTGATTAATATTGTCAATGGGCGGGTGTAACATCTCCAGCTGCTGCGACCAAAACAGATATCTTAATCCGAAACATGATCTTTCCCTGACAATAACCATGCGGTAACCTAACCGCAGTGCTACATTTTTAATTGAAACCTGTAAATTTAAAGTTTCATCATATTTTTGGTTTGTGTTGACATGTATTTAAGTGTCTCTTTCTCCTGTCCTGTCTGTTCCTCACTTCAAATGCCATGATGTCACACATAAAAATAGCTTTTCTATGCTTCAAAAAAAAAGATTTACAAGTCAAAACAACATCCTAAGGATTTGTAGTTGTTCAAATTTCCAGGTCTCTAAGCATTGTGAGGACTGGCTCACAAGTTATTCTCCATTTCAAAGAATGAAAAATGAGGACATCCATCTGAGATGGATGTCCCAGCTGCTGCTGTCTCAGATGTCAAAAAAGGAGCTCTAAGTATGAGAGATATATAATTATTTTTAAATATGTTATTCCAAAGAAATGACTACAGACGCAATGTGTGACAGTGTGTGCAATTTAAGATGGTTTGTCAGTGAGTCTTTTATAATGGTGAGCTCTGCTGCAGAACTTGTCTTTGTTGCTATGAAATAACTTGGCCATGGGGATAAATTGGCTGCAAGGCTGACTTCAACACCATATGCAGCTCTCTCAACACATCCACGGTCACATCATGTCCTCGGCCTACGTTAAACGTACCCTCGGCTCCCTCTTGAGCTCCACGCTTTATTTCCTGAACATTGCAGTGCGCAGCTGAAATAACACAGCTATTTGAAATAACACATATCCTCTCTTGGTGTTAACATGTGACTACAGCTGTGGTTTGAAATGGCAGGTTGGTGGGCAAATGAACAACTGTGTTTGCAAGGCTGCTGAAATAAAAATTCACACTAAATAAGAGGCAAGCACAGAGAGAAGGCCGTTTTACATAAGGCTAGCATGACTCCGCCATTAGCCTCTGAGCCAGCAAACTTACTATGATGTCAAGCCGGTTGAAGTCTGAGCAGATGGCAGGAAGACTATTAACCAGGACTTGAACAATGAGGTGAATGATTTGCACACTATCAAGTTGCAGAGGAGGAGGAGCAGCTTTTTAAATCCCTCTGTTCTCTCCTGCTGTCAAACCCCACAGCAGTGTCATTATTATCATGATCTATTATTATTCTCTGAACAGTTTGTAACACTTGGTAACTCACAGGAGTGGCGTCTTTGTTGACTCTCTCTGATCTTGAGGGTGAATTATAACTGAGACATTATTGTTTTTTAAATGGGTGAGGTGGTAATGTGCACGGCAGACCTCAGAACGGGATGACATTCATCATTCTTTATCATGCGGTCCAACCGCGACTCACAGCAAAAGAAACGCAGACACATCTTAAACCTGAAGCCTGTGCTGGCCCATTGTCAAACACGAGTACAGTCATTGTGAGGTAAAAGCAGCACAGAGGGCGAGGAAAGCCAAAAAAAGAAAAAAAAAGGTAAATTATGACCCTGTGCTTCAGAGGAGCTTTCAAGAGGACAGCATGAAAATACACGACCGAACTGAAAAAATGTGTCATGTCTCAGCGAAGGCAGAGAAGTGGCGTTGGATTGAGCCCTTCAGACAGGCCAGCTTCACACCTTTAGGACAACCTGTACTCACAGCTGTGGTCGCGGTTACAGGTCAAATGATTCCATAAATGTTATGCTAATATTGTTTACTTTCCTGGTTAAAAGAAAGATAACGAGAAGTTTCACAACGTGTTCACTTTGGAAGTATAGTTTGTGGCTAATGATCATTCACTTTCTTTATCAATTAATCTATTGGTTAGTTTTCACAGGGATCATTTCATCGTCCGGTCTAAAAATGTGGTTTTGAAAATTGTGAAAAATGTGCATTAAAACTGGGCCTATCTCTGTCAGAATACAACAAACAAACCAAAACATTTCTAAATCTAATGTGAGGTTGAAGACTGTACCTATACACACTTGTCCCTCCATCACAGCTGATCATCTTCTGATTAATCACATAAACTTGGCATCAAGTCATGGAAAAAAATCCATATCAATTTAATAAATTAGGAATTGTGAACCTTTTTTTTTTAAATCAACACAACAATGGCTCTCCCTCCATCCAAAAACCTAGAGATATTCTAAATTTAATGCAACAACGAGTATCACATTTTCAAATCTATATCACCAGATGATGTTGCATTGAGCACATCTTTGGCAGTTAAATAATAAAACCTCTCTAAACAAAAATGACTTTTAGTTGACATAATTCTAATTATGTTGTGATGTTATCACCGTGGTGTTTGTTATCACGACGATACTTGGTGTTAATGTGTATGGGGACGGCCCAGCTCGCAACAGACAGAGCAACATCGCCTCAGTAAATGTTGACAACCTGCTTTTGATACACCGTTAACAAAACAAAGAAAATAAGCGTCGGCACTAGTTTACACCTGCATCAGACAGGTACCACTTTGCTTCTCTCTCTGTGGATCAATTTGCAATCAGTGTTTTGGTGAAAACTCAAAAACTCAAGACCATCGCTGTGTCATTTTATACGTTCACAAATAAATGTGCCATTACAAGACTTGGCAAGAACTGGTGTGAAAAATATCCCCCGCTGACTGAATGTGTGCCTTGTACAGCACAAGAGCATGATTAAGTGTTTTCATCAGTGTGTGTTTCTTTGTATGTGCACATCTTTGTGTGTTGTTTCTGCCTTCACGCATGCGTGGGTGTGGAACAAATCCATGTAATCTGAGTGATTGACATACTCCCTCCGGCTGTGAGTTGGTCACAGTGCCTGATGGAAATGAGATTTAAGATCCACCCATTCTTTTTTTCCTGCCCAGCGTCTCCTCCAGTCTTACAGATGCGCACACGGTCTGATTACGACTCCAACTCATTCTAAAGATGAGTGCTTGGCAGAGGACAGTATCATTTGGAAGGTGACGTTGTGTGCTTATCCCCTCTGTAATATGTACCTGTGGCCTCCATAACACCATTTTCTCATGTGGGGTTTCTTTTATTGTCTGCCTATAAAGCTGAAACTGTTTCCAAAAGAGACATATGTATGTAACTCATTACTGATGATTTTTATGATGATAATGATTATTTTGTACACATCACGTAACGAGTCAAGCTACAGGGCTGTAAAAATCACCATCAGTCATTAGACATTTTGGGAAAAACGAGTATTTTCATTCTTGCTGAGTTAGATAAGACATCCCTCTCTTGTCTGTACGGTAAATATGATCTGAAGCTGGTTAGCTCAACATGAAACAAGAAATAGTGAGATAGTCGCTGCCTACCCGCAACTCTAGATTTCACTCATTTGTATGGTGCATGTGGAGTTTGTCATCACGGTAAGGTTGCCAGGCAACCAGCGGAGACTCATTGGAGAGTCATTTTTATCCTTTGGTTTTTGTATAAATGAAACAAGCAAGATATAAACTGTGAACATGTGAGCTTTGCAGGTGCAGATTTTCTTCCATTCGAACCAAGCCAGGCTGTCAGGCTATCTTTTATGCCAAGTTAAGCTAACCACCTGAGGGCTGTGGCTTCATATTTTGCGCCAAACATGAGAGGGACATCAATCTTCTCATCTGACATTTAGAAAAGTGTCAACCTATTCCTTTGAAGAGTAACTAAGGCCAGGTGTTAATCTTGTTTTTGAAAATCTTCAGTAAATTAAACTTGCTGCTGTGATGTGACAGCATACTGCTCAAAATCTATAGGGGTTCACATAACCACACACTGCTGCTGACTATACTGGGCTCATTATTTGCTGTAAAGACTAGCTGGCACTAGCAATTAGCTCAGCTAGCCTTGGAGCTATGTGGCCACAACACCAGCTTGGATGACAGGGGAAGTCAAAGTGGGCAACAGGACTCAGCCAACTGGCCTCCACGTGAACATGGCTGGACACCAGACTGGAAGTGAGCACCTCTGAGACCAAAAGACGCTGCACTGAAGAAAGGTTGATACAGTACAGAGGTGATTTACAGCATATCTGACCAGGGCTGTGACTCCGGGCGTCAAGTGGCCGAGGAAGGAATGAGAGTTGGTCCTCAGCAGCTGGCAAAAATGGCATTTGAGGTCGGAATATCATATCTTACTGAGGATTTATTTCAACCAAATCAGATGTGATTGGTGAAAACAAACCAAGACTTTTTTGGTGAGATTTGTGTTTATTTAATGTTTGAATGAAATGTGTTTTTTAAACTCTTGAATTCAGAAGGTGGGTCATTGTTTTTTCTGTTTAGCGTGGTAATTAGGTATAAAGATATCTCCATCCTATTACTGTTTATCAGACTTAGTAGGGAACTTCCTGGTTTTGCATTTCCCAGCTGAAAATACGGGGACTTGTTTGTTGACAGCTTGTTGGAGTACAAAGTGATATTATGAGACAGGGCGTGCCAGAGCTAGCTGGTTAGCATGCTAACTTTGGTCGACATCTCTGCAACACAGTACATAGATGTCTTTGATATAACGTCCACACTGATGTTTCTTCACAGTCTGTTGTTATTATAAACTCATTGTTTGTGTGTTTCCAACTTAAATTCTGGCCATAGCTCACAAATTGCTCCTTTAAAGTGGCAAGCTACCTATTACATGCCCTTTAAATGAATCTGGCAGACTCTTACATCTATAGTTACTAACAATTGCTGAATGAATGTGCTCCTTGAACATACTTACAAAAATGTGTTCAAGCAAAAAGGATAAAAACAGGAAAACACATCCCGCCTTTAAAAAGAATCATAAAAGAAGCTCTTTATTAGAAAATTCCTTCAGCAACAAAATCGAGTGGAACAGAGATGAACCCTGAACCAGGGCTGCTCTTTGGCTCTCTTGAATGAATGAATAAATGACTGAATGTGCGAGAAACTAGGAACGGTGATCGTATTCAGAAGGACTATAAAATGACGTGCGCTGCACAGGGGCATCCATTTGATTTGCATCAACCCTTGGTGCATGTTTAGCTGATTTCACAGTATTTGGGATAATTTGGCTTCACAGAGCTGGCACTCGGATTCAGACAGAGGAATACTTTCCGAGCCAGAGGAGAGGAAAACAAACCAAGCACAGAGAACACTCCGCAGATGCTGTCCAAATTCAGCACAGATGCACAGCGGACCCGGCGAGATTGACAGATACACAGACAGAGGGGCAGATGAATGAACAGACAGACAGCAGAAAAAAATAGAAACAATAAGACCATGCGCACACAAACATGATTATAAATGGGCAGACGCACACATGCGCGTCAAACGTCGATTTCGGTCTTTTCTTTCTCATCTCTTTTTCCTCCGACGATCAGCTGAATAGGCCCCTTGTCTCTTGCACGCCACCGCTCGGAGCAGAGTTGGCTTGTGTGTTTTCTCAGCGTGTGACAGCCACCAACATGTTTTATTTGTGGAGTCAGAAACAATCTGGAGCGCTCTCTGAATAAGTCACAGTCGAGAGTGTGTTTGATATTTCGTAACACACTCTGATCTCCGGCACAACCCAGTGTTCTCTCCGTGCACTGTTTTCAAGGCAGGGCGAAAGTCTGGCACAAGATGAGATACAGCGTGTTGGTGTTTTCCTCACCCCGATGTGCACTTTGCTCACTTGTTTGATTTTTTTTCTTCGCACCATGCAGGTGGGAGGAGAGGCATGTTGAGTCGGGAGTTCCATGTGAAACAAGCAAGCCAAGGTGTTTGGTTATTTATCCTAGTTTTCATTAAAACATCACTCATCCTCATGGGTGGAAAGAGAGAGAGAGAGAGGAAATGTGGTAATTTGAACAAAAGCGTCCACATGAAAAACTTTCTCTGATCACAAAGGCTAATGTACAATCATGCAGTTCATCAGTGTAGTGTATGCAGTGCACTGCAGAGTCTCTGTACGTTTCTATACATACACTGTATTCTCAAACGCTGCATTATTCTAAAATATGAGACAGTTTATCCCCGGTATTAACGTACATCTTTGGTATTCCGACCACGGGCAGACAGTTTTTAAGTCCGTTATTTCACACATTGACGTTCTTCACATGCATCTCCAATGACATCTTGTGATGGGCCCTCACGTCCCTGCGCTATATACAAATAACTTTCTTTTTTTGCTACATAAAGAATAGAATGACATGAATTTACGAAGAGGCACATATAATTAGGAATTTGTCGCAGACAGCATTTTGTTTTTCCTAATTCAACAACTCACTACTGACAACAACACAACTGACCTTATAAAGGAGTCTGGGGACTTTTTCCACAGGTGACACAATAGCTATAATAATTATAATAATAATAATGATACATTTATTTTATACAGCGCTTTTAAAAGGTACTCTTACTCTCCAGCGCTTTACAGGTTAAAAAAAAGAAAGAAAGAGACATAAGTTATACATGAAAATGAGGTGCCTTCATTGGCTGCTGTGTACTGTGGTTTTTTAGTTTCAAATAAATAATTAGTTGTCGGCTTTAACGTTTTGCTTTGCCTTCCGCCATTTGTCATGGCTTTGAGCTGGTCGCGACCATATTTGTAAAAATGTCATATGTCTACCACGACCGACGTTGGCAGATAAAACGCACCTGAGGAACTGATCATGAATTACGCCTCTGAATCTTCATCTCCTCGCTGTTGTTGACTATAATATTGCAGCAACTGCTTTTGACTGACATGTTTGTGTTCAAGTTTGCAGCCTGCCGTGGTGCAAACCCACTGAAGTTAACGCTGCTGGGAGTGTTCAGGACTTCCAGCCTGTTTTGCTGTTAGTAAGCAATCCCCCCCCCCCTCCTCTCCCCGTCACCACATGAACATGCAACAGGTAACCGGCACACGTAGCAGGAAACATGAGGCTCCTGCTCTCTGCACATTCAAGAGCAGACAGGATCACCTCTTTGAAGAGTTTTCTGTCCTGATTGGATAAAGTAGGCAGGGATACAGTGACTGCTGTTAAAGTAAAGAGCTATTTAACACGAATGCGAATGAAAACCATCACTTACAGCAGCTCATGCACCATTCACTCTGACGCCACTACAGGCCGACCTCTCGGCAAAACCAAATGTGATGGACCTCCAGCATCCCTGCTCATTCTGGAAATTTTCATCACATGTGTGCTTCCTGATTCCATTTTAGCAGCTACTTGTAGTTTCGCCATTATAAACAAAAAAAAGTCTTACACCATACACCATAACACGATGCCTTTATGTAGAGTGATAAATTGGCTTCGCTGCAACAGAATCATCCGAAACACAACACACATTATCCCACTTAAACTCAGTTACCTCTGCAAACCATGCAATGCGGGAGATGTTGAGAGCCCAGAGATATGTGAGGACTTTAACATTGGTCTGATAAGTGAGGGAGATACATTATAGCGGGGGATGAGGGGAAAAAAAAAAAAAAAAAAGCACACGCATGCTTTTATCACATCCACTGCTACTTAAGAACAACACATCACGATGGCCATCATGCTTTGTTTAAGCCTTCTGCTAGGGAAGTGGAAAATATACATCAAAGAAAAGATGTCTTACTCTGCATATTTAACCCCTAACCTCATTGAACATTACTTGCCGAGGTGCTCAATTAGGAATATAAGCTTCACTTTGAAGAACAGGTCTGCGAGATGTTACAGTGTGTGTATGGCAACATCAGCAGATAATGTTCCATTTGCAGCTTCAATCACAACACATAAGAAATCTACCGGAATATGAAATGTATGTATTCTTTTAGAAGTCGGCGGTTTTATCCAGATCACTGCAAATGAATGTGCTTGCTTTTGTTAATGTTCAAGTTCAGAGACTACTATTCTTCTTATGTATTATTCATTATGAGGAGTACATGATGATTACACCATCTTTGTAACTCAAAATATGAGCCTTTTTCCCCCCAATTTTAAACACAAAAATCAGAAAAGAACAGCGCTTGGCCACTTTTACATTTCCAGACTGTAAAAGGCCTCAGTTAAATAATGACATAGATCAATTCATCAAACTTTCATTGTGAAGTAACATTTCTTTCCTTTACTCAATCTCTACCTGTGACTAGACTAATCAGTGGGCTCCGTATTAGAATATCGGTTGCTAAAGAGTGTTGAAACAAAGTGATGGGACACACAGTTTGTCACACAAAGCAAACAAATTAACAAACAAAAATGAAACAAATGCAAATATGTTTCAAATCTCCACCATCGATCTGTACAGCCAAGGGTCAATCATCCAAGGAAAGCAACCATAAGGCATATCTGGTGTCGAGCTCTATTCGGAAATAAATATCCCACTTGTTGATAGAATCGTTTAGAAAGTAGCATTTTTTTAAATGAACTTTTAACCACTGTATTTTGCTGGTTGTCATATTTTAATGTTAGAGACATGGCACAGGGGATGGTATTGTCCGACTTAAACATATTAACTACCAGACGGATTGTCATCAAATCAGAAACAGTGTTTGTGAAGCAGTGGATGAATCCCCATGAATATACTAAGACTACTGCTGAAGAGGAGGGCCCAACGAGATGACAAAATTCAATGAGTGCCAGTCGAACGTCAAACAAACAAAAACCAAGTGGAGCATTTGATGTAAATTTGGCTTTGGCTTTGAGCGGGGACTTCAGTGATTCAGTATGTCGTGATTTATTTCCTGAGCCTGTTTCTGTTGCACTTTGTTGCACATTGTTTTAACCGATATTTGTTGTGTGTAACGATAGAACAATGCATCATTACTTTATGAAAAGGGGCTCTCACTTCCCACACGTATATAACATTTATATATTTAAACATATATAAAAGTTTAACACAAATTAAAATGTATGTATATTGTATTACTCGTGTGAGTTTGATCGCGTACTTATACATTTTTAATCGCACCTACTTGAGCGAGTAATGCGAATAAAAATAACCCCAAACCAGATCAGTATGAACTAAAAAGTAGGAGATTTCAGAAGTACGCCGAAACAACAGCATCATTGTGCCATCTTAAATTATTCAGGTCTGTCGGCCAGGCTGCGAGCAAAAAACTTTTGATGAATTTGTATCCATAAGAGCTATGCTATGCGGTGCTGGGAGGTATTTCAAAAACTTTCCAGGTAGCCTGACATTCTCACTCACTTCTCGCCACAGCAGCTAATTATCCATCCTGTCTTAGTACAAGTACAGGTGTAATTGTACAGCTGTGGGTGTCTTCTCCACTGATGTGCATGAATGTCCAGACATCATCAGTGTTAACATCATGACGTCAGTCCGAACACCAACGCTGATAGGCCATTGTGGCAAATGCCAGTTAAAGTTATATTACATTTTTAAAAAAGAACAGAATAAACCTCAACAAGTAATTCATGTAACTCCACATAATCCTTCATCTGCGGTGAAAAATCACCAGAGTTACTGTACAAGGCTTTCAATCTTACATCATTTCTCTACAGCCCTGCTTTCAACACAGACTTTCATTTCAGAATTTGGGGTATTTTGAGCCTTAATTAGAATGGTCGAGCAGAAAGTGCTTGTGTGCACGTATGTACTGTATGTGTGTGTATTTTTGATAGAGAGAGAGAGAGAGAGATTGTGTTTGTGACGAATTCCTGTGGATATCGCTGCAGGAGAATCTGAAGTCCTGTCAGTCATGATTCTTCCCCCACAAGGTGTGAAACAAGCATAAAAAATGGTGCACATGGTACTGTGTAATCCTTTTTCTGCACACAGGAGGGATAAGAGAGCGAATGAGACACTCAATAAATAGACAAGTGTTGCTTGCAGCAAACAAAATTATGATTTATTTTAAACAATCTTTAGGTTCAGCTTGTGGTATGTTTGCAGGAATTTACTGTGCATGTGTATCACAGTGTTTGACTGTTTAACGTAGCAGAGGGAGGTGCATCGGTGTGTGTGTTTAAAAATGGATGGATCACTATGAAAGTCCCCAGTGCATGTTGCATATCATAACACATACATATTCTCTATGTTGTCTTATGTAAACTACACGCAGCCTCAAATTCACCCCCTACAATCATAAAGTAGCACACATCATACGCACTCTCTAGTCAAGGACAAGAAAGTGAGATGAGTTGAGGGAAGCCGGATAAAAAAAATAATGGAGTGTTGAGCAAAGACGGTGGACGACAGCCAGTCGGCATCAACATCGTCCCCCTATAGATTCCTTGAAACTCTCAATCCAATCCAATGTCGCAATAAATACCTGCTCCCGCTCCCTTTATCCACACTCATCTCCCAGTGTAGGGGGGGGCATCTACGGAGAACCACAGCTGGGCAGGTGTGCTCGCTGTTATCTGGTTGTATCAGGAGTCGGCTGCTGAGCTCAGAAAAGTCCAAATCTATGTCAACATCCCTTTTCTTTAGCCGCCTGCAGGTTACCATGACAACGCCTGCTGTGCTGGATAGGAGCAGTTCTGCAGGCTCCGTCAGGACAGAAAATACAGCAAAGGCAGGTACTGTGCCACATTAGGACCTCTGTGGATTTTGCGCCGACGGCGAAAACTGCAATCATGTTGAGCTTTAATTGGAGGACGGCCAGAACAAAAATCTTGGGCGCACACAAGTGGAAAGTACTTGTTTTACTACAGCTACACCTGCAACTACTGTGCGTAAAGACGAGGCTTTTCTGTTCATGGAAAAGCAGTGAGCTGGTGTGGAACGATGACGGTGGGCTGAACTGATTACAGTTTTTGCTCTGCATTGCGGAGAAGTGCAGGTTGGTGTGAGGTGGTGGTGCTGGTGGCGGTGGTGGGGTTGGGGAAGGGGGGTGAGAAGTACAGTGGAAAGAGTTGATGGGAGGATTTGGGGCAGAATAAGTGGAGGCATGAGTAAGGGCAATGAGAACATGAAAGAGCCGGGGCCCACCCGCTCCACAACCTCAGCCTCTCGTCTGTTCTAATATCGTCTCCTCTCCAGAGACAAGCCCTTAATTACCATTACAAGCCTGAGAGCTTTTAACAGAGGGAGAATCCAGCTCCTTCTCCACTCTGTCGCTCCTTCTCCCCCGTTTGTTCCGTGGCCCCTGATGATCCATCCGGGAAATGTCAGCCTTTAATTACCGGTAAAAAATTACGGCCTTTGTGAACAGGTAGTTGGTGCCCTCGCTTTCATCTCCCCTTTCGTCTGCTAATCGTCCCTTTTTGATGACATAATAGGTGCTCTGTCCGAGGCAGCGGAAGACAGAGGCCCATTATACCACAAGAGGCACTGTGGGGGATTATGCGATGATGTGGCGATGAACTAAAAAAACACTCCATCTATCCAGCAATTTCATACCGACTAAGGGATCAACGAACAAGTGCCAGTGCCCCACCTCTCCACCGAGCACCAGGGCGAAATGATAGACTTTCCCAACACCCCAGCTCACCCGTGTGTTGTGCACCCTTACCTTTCCAACCCCTCTGCACTCTGGTACACTGCAACTCAGACACCGCTGTGTCTTGTTCCCTTACAAAGTGTCGCTTGCGCCTTATCATCGCTGCAGGCCCCACGTTCTCACTTTCTTTTATGCTTCTTTCATTTCTACGCCAGAGGGTTTGGGAACCACTTTTCCTACTGCTCTGGGTTCAAGTGAAAAAAAATAAAAAATCTCCTTTTATGGTAAAAATGCGACCAAAGAAGGGCGGCTGTAGCTCAGCGGGTAGAGCAGGTCGACTAGTGATCGGAAGGTCACTGGTCCAAATCCCAGCTCCGGGCAGGGCTGAGCTGCATGTTGAAGTGTCCTTGAGCGAGATACTGAACCCCACATTGCTCATCAGTGAGGGCCCTCCGATGAGCTGGCGACTTATCCAGGGAGTACCCTGCCCTCGCTCTGAGACAAGGCTGGGATTGGCTCCAGCAGCAACACCCCGCAACCCCATGGAAAGGGATAAGCGGTTCGGACAATGACATGACATGACAATGAGAGCAAAGAGAATGTAATTTTGCCTCAGTGACACTGGGAGTCATCTGTGTAAAAAGTGCCTTTCAAGTGCCTGGAGAGAGCCGGGGCGCAAACTGCCACTGACCAAGAAAACATTTTGCAAGTGAAAATTCAGTGTCGATACCTGTGATGATGAAAATGAAAGATGAAAGAGGAGGAGAGACAAAGAACGGTGTGAACGCTGTGGCTAAAAGACAAATACAGACATGCAGAGCATAAAAGAGAGGGAGCTGTAATTGGCTCCTGTCCAGGGGGCTGGAGGCCAATTAAACGGTGTGACTGGAACACTTGACGAGGAACATCACTTTAACGAACGACCCAGGGGAGGCCTGACTGCAGGCGCTGACCCACTGACCAGAATATCAACCGAGGCCAGACTAACTCGATCAAAACCAGCACTCACTTATAGAGATAAGGTCATCACCAGCCCAGACCGTCCACTACTAACACATGAAACACAGTGGGCCTAATCACACTCCTTTCATCTTACTTCAGTCAACAGAAAGGTCAAATGACGCCTGTATGGAGAGCGAGTTGGGATCTGTATTTTAGGGACATGATGATACTTTCTATACTTTCTTAATAACTCTGCATCTAAATACAGCTCTATGAAGACAAAATATACACCAGTCAGGTAGAGGTAAGATCTGAAGGCATCTGTCACACAGTGGTGAGAGTTTAGCTTGTGACTGATGAGTCAGTGGGATGAATGCCAAATTAGACGGATAATCTGCAAAGTCAATGACACGTCTCGACTTGTCTCCTTTGCAGAAGCGTTAATGAGACGTGTGAGAAACCTTAACAACACAACAAACATGCAAATATAAAGCAACACAATAATGCAAAGTAATTAATAGTAACTCTTAACAGCAGAGTGAATTACATGAATTGAATTAAATACAGTTTTAATGAAAAAAAAAAAAAAGCAATGAGAGACAAATGAGAGACAAAACTTAAGCTTTGAATGAAACCACCTGAGCTTGTTTGGATTTGCTGCTAAGAACAATGAACAGTCCAGCGCTAATTATTGGCATGGCTTTGCAGGATGCAGCAGTGCACACTTTGGTGAGCTCCTGGCTGCCTCAGAGTGCGCCTTAATGAGCTTTCCATCAGTGAGGGTGAGAGATTTGTACAATAATGTAGTTAACTGCTTTTGACATGCGTTATCCAGTGATCCTAACTTTAAAACATCAGAACACGTGCCAGCAGCAACACCCACCCCACACCCAGTCAAGGCACCCTGCTGCCTATCTGGCAAAAGATACAGAAGTATCTGCTGCTGTACTGACAGGCTACAGAGCAGCTTCATTCCCCAGGCTGTGAGACCCCTGAACGCATCCTGTGCACTAGTTTGATTTTTCTAATATCGCTTAAAGACTTTAACTTAAATTCAGTTCAAAACAACCATTAAATGAACCCTTAACCTTTATAGTCCTGAATTATTTTGGTTCAATGACAGTAAGAAGTTGGGAAGCAGGACTGATAATACACATGCACAATATAAGATTGGTTTATTTCAAGTATGTGTAGTGTGGAGACATACAGAATACAGTGCTCATGTTTTCTTTCATGGAACTCAATAGTCTGTCTTGTATCTGTTGACCTGAGGCACTACAGTGATAGGCAGACACTGTTGTTGGACCGAGTTAACTCCATCGAAACGTCAATATATTCTAGCGCTTTTTTTACTTCATGAAGACACATCGGTCCAATTTGCAGTATAATAGCGAAGAGGCTTGTTCGTTCCCATGCTTAAGTGTAACAATATAATAATTCATGCACAAATTGTGACTTTTTTGCGATCCCTCTGGATCCTTACACATACCCCTGGCGTTATGCTCACACACCGTCTTGAGAATAGCAGATCTGAGGAATTAATTTGCCATTTTTCTCTTTCATCTCCTTTTCGCCATGAAAAAAGATCACATATCTTCACTTCCTGAAGACAGAGACCTTTCGTATCGTTTTGTATCCCCGAGATGTGTCGCCCCTCTGCTCGGCTGCCAACGATTTTGTGGATGTTCATCAAACTGTTCCAAAGGGCCTATCTTTTGAACGTCGCCCCAATCCCTGCTTTCTTCTCATCGCCTGCTTCGTTTTCGTGGCTTTACAGAACACCCTTCCACACAAGTGTGCACGCACAGACATGCACACACCTTTCTTTCATTAAAACAGCAGGGAGCCCACCTATTTTCACCTCCTACACCTCAGCCTCTTATTGCACCTCTAGCGCGCTCTCCCCCCTCTGATTCTGGAACTCGACCTCAAATCTCAACACACCAGATCACCTTCTTTCAGCTGAGGCCTCGACAGACACGTAGGCCTCGCCACCTCTCCTCCCCATCTTTCCCCTTCTCAGTTTGTCTCACACTTCTCTCTTACCCTACCCCCCCTTTTCATCTCTTTCCCTCCCCTGTTTCAATTTCTGCCTGCTCCCTTCCATCACACCCCCGCCCCTCCAAAGAGCACGTCCGCTATATTCGGGTCTTTTGAGTGGGAGTGCAGATTGAGCTCCAGCCGCAGGAGGGCCATGTGTTGATAAATCTAAATCACCGCTGACAAATGACATGTGCCGAATGTGCCGGCGACACTGGGACAGGGTGCGCAGGGGAAAACAGAAATGTTTACACACTAACACGGGCTGATGGTGTCCCCTGGCACTTGCCAAGCGCTGGGATAATTTCACTCCGCCAGAATACCTGTGGGAACTGAGCGGGGCTGCTTCTTAGGATGACTTTCAGCCAATCAGAGTGGCGGCGAAGGAGCACACTAGGACGTTAATTACCACAATGATTTCCTGCGAGAGGCAGGCTGTGTTTGATTTGTGTGTGTATTTGCATGTGTGAGTGTGTGTGTGTGTGTGTGTGTGTGTGTGTGTGTGTGTATGTGTCTACCTACAGAATATATGCTCCATCATGCCCGGGGGAGAGATCAGCATCAATCAGTGCCTCCTTATCTCCAAAAGAGACTAAATGAGCTGCAGCACACTAATCCTTGAAATGATGACTCATCACTCAATTTTCTCAGTTAATGTCACTTTGACTATAAGTCTGCATCCCCTTTTACTGTAACATCACACGTTCTCTCAAGACACCAAAACACAATACATCCAATTTTCACTTCTCCTTTCTTGTCCCCGAGGATCGTGCATTTAAAAGAAAACAGCTGGAATCTGTTTTTTTTTAAAATATCAGGTAAAAAGTTCACTTCCTGCCTTCTTCGCTAATCCGCAAACAGAAAGATCAAGACTTTCAATTATCACCTGTGTATGAAAATGATGTGCATATGCGCGCGCACACACACACGTACAAACAGACAATGTGCTTGACTGCAAGCCAGCTGGTTCAGCCAACTGAGCAGTGTGTTAAAAGTGTCCACAGTGTTTATGCACACGCTTTTAAAAATATGACTAAAATACACAATGTGTGGTATAAGGATAAAAACCCTGACTTTTGTAAAGCTTGTTCTTTTCAAACACACTCTGTATTTATAAGTTTAATTAGAGGCTCTGAGTCAGACTTGTTTAGAAAGCGGTCTCCTTTTGTTGGAGCCTAATAATGGATACTTATTTATATACCATTTCAGTGTTTCTCACCTTGAACGTGATTAACGTATTATCTATTACTGTTGTTACACATAATTAACAAACACCGTGAAGCTTTCATTTATTGTTTTTCATGGTTATCATATTCTCATAGTCGTTTTTTCAGTTTTCTATGTAAATCTTTGTCCTACCATGTTTATTGATACCAAGGCAAAATCCCTGTTAGTGAAAGTCTTCTTGCTAATCAGTGTGATACAGATTTAAGCGATTTAATCTAAAAACACGGCTGTGTTGCTGGTATTAACCTCCTTTATTTACAAGCTTACAGACATGTGGACTGGAGTCACTGTTTTGAGATTTGCAACTCGAACTTGACACAAAGTAAATGTCTCGAGACTCGACTTGGACTTGGATGTTAAGCCTTTACTGGACTTAACTGGTGATATGATTACTAAAATGACTTGTAATACCTTGTCTCTTCTCTTAAAGACCAGATCGTCCAGTCATATTTGCAGGGGCTGGTGACTGGACTCGAACAAATGAGTTGTGACTTGCTTGAGACTTGGACCAAATGAACTGTATCACACGCGAGCTAATTGTAGATTCAATACATGTCTCAGCTAGGAAGCTTTTTATTATAATAAGGATATTCATTTTCATTATAAGTATTAGGTTTCAAATTGAGCTACTCAGAAATCTGTTGGCATGACAGTGAATAGTGCGACGTGTCTTCTGCAAAACTGTTTGAGTATTTAGTTAGGCCGCACTTTTTTAGACATTAATAAATATCTCTATTTGATTTGATCAAATTGAGGAGAACTGGGTTTTTAGATTCTCAGTTATGGGATAATAAAACACTAACCAACCAAATGAAGCCGTGTATATTTTAGATTTTACTTCTATTAGTCATTTTCTTGTTTCCACTCGATACAAAGCCATTTGAAAATATTCCTCTACTTGGGCTGGTTTTGATTGTGAATAAAATTTGATTATATGAACGTGAAACTGCTTTTATGTGGCTTCTACATGGACGTATGAGCCTTTATCATCCAACAGTCAAGAAACTGTTAAGTACAAGGTCGCTGATCTCCCCCGAATGTGACTGTGAAAACATGGTGGCAGCTTTAACAGATATTGTGTGTACAGATTTCACTGTAAGGGTTAAATAGGTATAGCAACTTCTTCCAACTAAATCTATTCTATTCAAATATTAAAACCCAGCAACTGTGGCCTCTAACTCATTCAACATTCAGCAACCTATTCAAAATTCAGCTGCAAGACTTCTGACCAAAACCAAAGGAAAGCCCGCTTCACCCCAGTTGTTAAATCTCCATACTGGTTTCCAGAAATCCGCAGAATTGATTTGTAAGTCATTATTACTTATTTATGAATATCTTCGTGTAGCTGGCCCGAAAATATTACTGATGCGCTTTGAGCAATATAACCGTGCGAGACCTCCTAGATCACTGGGGAGAGGACTGGTGCTGGTACCCTGGGCAAACTCTAAACACTGAGTCAGTCTTTAGTCATCGTGCAGCACAGCGTTGAAACTGGCTGCCTGATGGTCCTTGGGAATACCCCAACTATCAGTTTTAATCCAGACTGAAAACCTTATTGTTATCATGTATTTTTACTGAAATGTTTTCAAAACCCAAGGCCTTGTTCTCATTGTGTATGTACTAGTCTTGATGAAATATGCAACATTCTTGCAACGACTAGAGCTCTGCCATATATAAAGTTAACAGCGCTTTTCATTCGACGAACGAGCTGAAATGCAACTTTACTGAAACTTCGGTGGCAGTGGTGGTTGCCTAACAATGAAGACAACAGCCTGCATAATATTTACATCTTTCATTTTGATTGAGAGACCTCTAGTGGCAGAATTGACATACTGAGCGTTTAAATCTTTTTATTTATTCCTTTGTGTCCCTTCCTTATGATTCAAAACATTTTTACCTAATCTATCTTAAATGTATCTTCAACCATCAGCTGATTCTTACAGTTCTGAAAGTGGTTAAAGGAGACACACTGAACTCGTCTTCAGGTTCATCATTTTATCTTGGGTTACTACGAGAATAGGTTTACAGGCTTAAATGCACAGTCAGTGTTTTACCCAGTGGGCTCTAAATGGTAATGCTAACAACAACAAAGCTGCTGGTCTAAATCAATTCTTAGGTGTCAAACTAGCCAAATTATGCAAATTGTGAAACCTTGACGTGGTGTGATGTCAGAAAGTCACGGAATTAAAGATGGGGCTACTGGCGAGGGGTTTCAGGAGCAGTGGTGTCTGTGGGAGAGAGGAGCTCCAGTTGGTGGGGAAGTTGACCTTTTCAACTTGCAAGATCTATCAACTGAAGTTTATTTTAACCACAAATTCGCCTCTTTTATTATCCGTGGTTATTATTCAGAGCTACTTTCCCCTTTGATTCTGCCCTTTTGAAATGTGTTGCCTTTTCTCTGAACATCACCTCGAATCTTGATGGATAAAACTGCCTCGCCTTTCGATTCCATCTTCAGAGAACATAATGCACAATGCTTACGCTCCTCCACACACACACACACACACACACCCTCACACACACAAAATACGTCCACCCAGTTATCATTATGCGCAATCTTTAAGTGATGAATAAGGAGCATTCCATCACTACACTATACAGTAGCCAGCATTTATCCATGGCCCATTGCGCTCAGATAAAGTGTGAGCGATTATTCTCTGTGTGACAACAGAAGCCGGGCCTTATGGTGGACTCTAATTGATTCCATAAAGAGACAGGTATTACCACGGAGGCAGCATGGTAATTCATTTCAGACACAAGTGGCCCTGAGACACACTCAAAAATATAAACAGCCATTGTGCGTTTGTGTGCGTACGCCTAGGTCCACATACACAATATATGTACGGGTCACATCTGAGCAATTATCTCCTGAACAAATTTGTTTCACAGTGAGGCATCCTCATGCGCACGCACACCCAGAAAAGCTCTGTTCAGTGTGAGTGCTGCTGACTCGCATAATATCCTTGGTTTGATAAAAGAAGATTAAGTGCCATTTGAGCATGTGGGTGCATTCCTGAGTAGCTGCACGCGTGTGCTTTCACGTGTGTTCACGTGCGCCAGTAGGTTGGGATTAAAGAGAGTCTCAGATTTGACAACTTTACTTGACCTTCAGGCAGGCATGAATCAGCAAGTGAAGAAAATGGGATGGAAACTTTGTTCAGTTCTCGCCTACGAACTGCTTGTTAAGTTCCCTGTCAGGCAAACTCTACAGTTCTCACCTGCCTCTGTTCTTTCCTGGTAAACATGTGGCAGCGATAAACAGTTCCCTTTCACCAGGCAGCAAGCCTTACAAAAATGTTCAATGTGAGCCGTGAAAATATTGTCAGGACAATTAAAGTTAAAGAATTACATGAAGATCTTTTCCCTGGTGTCGGGCTAGGAAAGCAAACAACTGAGATCACAATAAAGAAAATGCAAGGCCATGCGCATACAGATACACCAAAGCTCACTGAAAACATGCTGAGCATAAAAGGACGGAGAAAATCACATAATTAAAGTAGTTAACTGTGGGATGTGAGCAACGACTCTAAAAATGACCTGAGTGGTTTGGGAGGAGACAGACAACTAGCCTCATATTTCATTCAAATTAAAATCCCTGTACGCTGATGAATTTTACATCAATACGGACTAAGCGATCGCCGGCTGGCTACTGAAAACAGGTCAGCAAAAAAAATTGAGGTTGGACAAAGTTGAAAGAAGCATTCTGTGTGTAGTGGGAAGCACACTACCGCTATTTTGTCACTGAATGCCCAAAATATTAGAAAATATTAAAGAATCAGAAATGACGCAGCCCCAAATCACGTTCCTGGATGAAAGAGATCCCTCATATACAAAAACTCTCAAATAACTCTCATTTTACCCAAAGCTGCCACTGCCTGCCAGCACGTTACCCAAACGTCTCAAAAACACACTTCTGTCTGTCTGTCTATAGACTAAACACAAGAATAAAGCTTTGATCATTGAAAGCCCCCTTCAGCCTGTCACACAGGCCTGTCACACAAATTGTATAAAGATGAAACCTGTTCAGTCTGAAACAATACATATAGGATTGAGGTGGCTGCCCAAATTGCTTTGCTCTGGCATCAAGCAGAAACTGGTTGCACGGTGGAATCAATCAAACCCTTTATGAAAAAGAATTTGGTAAACAAACTCCACTCCTCTAAATAAAAAGTACCCAGAAGGAGTAATTTGCATTGGTGTAAATTAAGTACACTTACTCAAGTACTATTTTTTGGCACTTTTTACTCCACTACATTCATTTGACAACCTAAGTCACTAGTCACTTTGCAGATTCAGTACAGAAGTGCAAAATATAATTAATACATAAATGATGATGTAACATTGTAAATTTTGATCAAACATCATTGATCCCCGCGTAGAAATTCCAGTCTATCCTAATCAGTAAAAAACAATATATAGGTTGACTGTGAAAGCAGCTTATTACATCCCAGATCTACATTTCTTGTTTGGCAGGGACCTCTAGTGGATGTAGTGATTACTGCACCATCAAAGGAGGAAGTCGGGCGAAGTAGTATAAAGTGTTACAAAGTCTGCATAAACAGGAGGTTGGGGACGGATAGTCAAGTCAAATAAGCACAGGACCTTCAGCCAGGGCACCGAAGTTCATGTTCATGTTCATGTTCATGTGTGGTAGTGAAAGTAAATGGGATGTGTTATTATAACTTACTAATGTCATAGAGTTCCGTCACGCATATTCTGTAACTGAAATCAGATATGAAACATAGGTACAATTGTAATTTAACTTATTTGCTTTCCTGAACCTTACCAAACTGCAACCCTGCGACAAAGGTCACGATGCTCAGTTGTTTTATAGAGTGACTGGAAATCTTCCTAGTCAGTCATTTAGGTATGAGGATGTGTTGAGAAATCCACACAGATAAACTAGTGTAAACAAAGTGTTTGACCACTTCTACTAGCTACAACGTTAAAGTATAAACACATTAATGCATCAATAATGACAATTTAATCTGAAAAAGGCATAATGAATGCTTCACTTTTGGGACTTACTTTAAAGGTATTTTAATGTGAAAATGTAATGCATGACTTTCACTTGGAATAGACCATTTCTGCACTGTGGTATTGCAACTTTTACTTATGTGAAAGATGTGAGTACTTCTTCCACCTCCGGTGATTTACATTCTAGATCTCGATTATCTCATTAACGGACATAAAAATGGCACTAAAGCGAGGATTTCATGGAGCATCCAGACACGATCCTGCCAACACTGCTTTACCTTGACCAAATGAAAATTATTAAATTGTTCCTTCACCTGCTGATCTCAGAACACTTTGTTTTATGGATCTATAATTTCCGAATAATTTCCCTGGGAGAAAGGAACTGTACGATTTGGCAATAATCAGGAGGAATTGAAGTAAAGTTCTGAGACAGTTGTTTAAGTTTAGCTGGAGGTGTTTCCAGAGGATCTGACTCCAAAACTTTGACGAACTCAACACTGAAAGTTTGACACTTGGCCACTGCAGTGCAGATCTATTTCCACTTGATGGATGGCCTACAGTCTCTACAGTATTCATGAGCAGACAGTTTTGTTTACAGTGGAGTGGAAACCAAATAGACTGAAATGAAAAAAAAAAAAAAAAACTAAAAAAAATAACCACGAAAGCAGGGCCAGATAGGAAGGATGAGTGGCGCCATTAGAGGTGCAGCTGATGAGCCGGAAGCTGGGGGACGTTTACATGACGAGTGTCTGCTGAATGCACGATCCATTCATGAACTGTTCAGACCGCACGGAGCGGCTCTAAGACGTTCATCTTTGTTTGTCACAGTGCCAGCCAATCCCAGTTTTCATTGCCTGCTTGTTCATCTGCTGTGTTACCGACTCTGTTACCGTCCTTTCCCATCCTGCCACTCGCTTTCCTGCAGTAAATATTCCCACCTTTCCAAATCACCCGGCCTCCTCCGTCTGCCTGCAAACCTGTGTGCACCGGCCCACTTTCATACACTTTTTTAAAATTACCCCTCTTAACTTAAGAGTCACACGTTTGGGCACATCTGCTAAAACGCAGAATTACACAAAACACTATAATTACCAAAGGGTGCTAAATTTACATTTAAACCCTCTTTCGCTTGCCCACATGTGACATCAAATGGGACACACGGGCAAACACATCATATCTTAAACAACTAGGACAAGGGCAAGTCAGGCTCCTCTTCCACAGGATTTAGGCATTTAGGTTGTTACTGACCCACCTTGAACATCCCCAAACTGATGATGGTAGAATGATGGTAGATGAGTTTCAATAGAGGGCTGAGTCAGTACAAATATCAATGAATTACATTAATTCCCATCACCAGTATAGACCCTTGTTTAGGAAAACAAGGCAACATCTCTCATTCCCAATCAGAAAAAGAGCAGTAATCCCAATTCCTTTGTCTTGTGAAGCTTTATAGCAATTGATGCTCAGGACTCTTTGTTAAACTGGCTATAGACACGTTTTTTTGCCTTAACTTATCATCATGAAGTACATGTTTATTACACAATGTAATGGATATAGGATAATGAAACCATTTGGTGTTTAGATTGGCTCCCTAAACACCTTGCTTCAACCACACAAACATCTCCCAGGATAATGAAGATTAACTGGCGATCCTGCCAGGTTGGCAACCTGGGAACAGTTCCGTCTGCTTTCACGTGTCCAATTTGACTAGATGACTGAATAAACTCACATTAAGTTGTTTTGCTGATGTGTTTTTAGCAACTCTGAATAAAACGGAAGCGACAGTCATCTTTGCAACAGCGTCGCCAACAACAATACCACTCGGAAAGGCTCGGTTGGTAGGAAAGTTATGTGTTTCCCCCCCCGAAGAACACTACTACTACTACTATAATCATAACTACAAGGATAATTATGTGGGCATCCACACTGTTGAACAATAATGTTCGGGAAACAGTGGCGCCAGGCATGCGGCGTACGTTCCAGCTGTGTTGGCAGCTTAGAAAAATGGATGATGATTACCAGATGTTTGTTGCAAAGATAAAACAAACAATCAAACACCCACCAGAAGGATATGTTTTCATGTAATTCTTCAAAGATGAGAGGAGTGAGGGGAATCCAAATCTAGTCTCTGTTTCAAGACTCATCTTTTGCAGACACATTTTATTCACTCTTTGGTATGAGTCAATATCAATTATCCTGGTGATCGTCATAGATGACATCAGTCAAGACAAAACAAACTTCAGAGACCTCGTCGGTGCCAAAGGCAATTTGGCAGCGTCTCTCAGGCACGGTGACATTTTTTTTGTGTCTAATTTGCAGCCTAATATTACATTTTAAAAGCGCTGTGATCATGATGCCTTGTAATTTCAGACGGATTCTGATTGGCTGTCATCAAAAGATGACTCTAAAAGCTATCCCAATGATATCACTCGCTGCAGGTGTTTGTTTGAATGAAATCAGTTGATTTATATTTTTAATTTCTGTTATCGTTCCTGATGTGGGCAGCCCTTAATGGTCACATGCCTCTATAAGCTATGAGTTCTCTCACAACTCGGTGTCTCCTTCTGAGAATGTGCTGTGAAGCAGCTTGAAGAGGTCACACTTTTGACTAGTTGACGAACTCTGATCTAAAGATTTCAGGAGATTTCTTGGAAGTCCCGTTTATGAAACTTTGGCACCACCAACAGCAAAGAAGGCCAAACTATTAAACCCTGGGTGTAAAAAAACATAATTTTCTCTTAATAGCTTCGAGTGGGCTGGGGTTGAGTGTTTTCATTCTTTCTAACAAACCATCTGCTGTGAGCTCACACCCACCTAAAATGTTAATCTGAGTGAAAGATTCAAGGCAGAGGCCCACTTAAAAGGTGTTTGCCGAACTTTGTAATTACAAGATGTTGCGCTATCAAAATTTCTATCGCACAAATGACAACTGGAGGCGTTCTAGTCTTAGAAGCCTGCGACTATGTCAGAGATCAAAGGCTGCACCATCCATGAAAGTAGGAACAGGTGAAAAGTGCCATGAAGCAGGATCATGGTTAGATAACGAAAAAAAAAAGAAAAAGCTTGAGGCGCTGCTGTTGTGTGAAGGAGAGAACATAAAACCTCTGCTTGTTTGTCTGTGTTTTGTCATTCTTTGATCGAGCTTGCTCAGCTTGGAAAAACCTCTTTGGTCCTCAAGGCCATTCGAACTTAAATGTCAATGAGCAGAGGAAGGAAAAAAAAAAAAATAAAATCAAGGAAAATTTAAATAAAGTCCCTCTGAAGTTCGGTATCGGCTTCCCAATGCCGCTGTGGTGCAGCGAATTTCACAGGCGCCTCTCTCGTTCAGCACAGGAGTCGAGATGCAAACCCGCAGCGTGCGGCCTCGAACACAGGCCGGCAGGAGGGCTCGCCTTAAAGAGCACGTCAGGAAACACACATGCAACAAACGCCCGACACGTCCTCGCTGTCTTTCTTTCCCACATTATCCAGTCTTTCTTTGCTTTTCCCACTCCAGCTTCCCGTCCTCTTTCCCATCCATCCTATTAACTGCAGGCATTTAGACTGTGTGGAATCTTGCCGCAGTACTCTCTCAGAATGCTAATATGCCGGGCTGATGTGGGTCAGGACTTAATCCTGTAGAAATGATTATCGCTGCACGCCTGGAACTTCTCCTGTAGGATATCATTACCATTCTGTGCTTCTCCACTGCAGTGCGCTATCGTTCCCACCAAAGACAACCGCATCACTCCAGAGGAGCTGGAACCATCAAAATGAAAATTATATATAGCACGTTGCGGCCAACTGGGAAATATTTTTTTCCCTTTATGTAGTCATTGGAGCATTGTGTGTTTGTTCATTAGGCATGTACTGTGCATACAGCATGCATATGTATGCAGTCTGAAAGAAATAAGGCGAAATGTACAGCTGTAAAGTGGACATGTGTGGCGTCGGAGGGGCAAGTGAGGTAAGCACGGTCAGCAGGCAAGGTGAAAGAATGCAGTGAGAAATTAGCGTCAGTACTGCCGACAAAAGCTTTTGTCATGCTTTACAAGTTAAAACAAGGTTCAAGAATGTGTATGATGATTTGTGACTAATTTATGGAGATCACAAATGTATTCTCTAATCAACAAACAAATACCGTGCTGCAGTTTTACATAAAGCAAATGCAGCCCAACTTGAGCAAATATCAGTATTCTACAAATATATTTCCAACTTCAAGTTTATTAACCTAATAGGATTTGCTTCTGAAAAGCCTCCTGTGATTCTGAAAATATCAGTGAAGGTTGTACATGTGACTGTGTGGAGTGGATTTCATTTCTTCGTGTGGTTTTGATTCTCTTCACACGCCTGCGATCCACAAATGCAAGCTGTGTTCAAGTAAGTGTTATGATGTGCACCAAACATGGTGATGGACGGACAGAACCTCGTCACCTTTTGATCAGCTCCAGTGTCATATGGCTCCACCCCTCCGGCATGTCGACTGCCTCTCATTTATTCCTTATTTAAGATTCAATGTCAGTTAGTTTTAACATTATATTGTACCTAATTAGTTCAGGACAGGAATATTTCTGAATGAAAACATCACACAAGCAAAGCCAGCTACACTTCTGCCAGCCAGACTTCTTTTTCTGTGGCGAAAGACAGACTGGGCACAAAGCAGCTTGTGCCCAGCAAGTGTAAGAGCCATGGCCCTCATCTGTAGGGAGTCCAAACTGAGCAATCGCTCATCAAAACGTGCATGATTTGGCATCTAAACCACAAAGTGACGGTGGACTTGTGACAGGAAGGTTTCTGCTTTACATGATTGGCAGCATAAGTCCGGACAGGGAGCTAGCCCCTCCCTCTTTACCACCACTGCGGTGCCCTTGGGTACGGCCCTTGACTCAAACTGCTGCTCAGAGCATTTATGCAAAAACAAACTGCACTGTCAGTGAGGCTTACCTGAAATACAACAAAACCATGATTTGTCTGATAATGTTAGTTAACTCCCGCCTGCTGATGCCTTTTATCACTGTGGTGACACACCAAGAGGCTGCAACTCCAGGAGCCTTGGGACAAAGTCTTCAGGTTCAGAATACGGCTAAATGGACAATCCATTAACCAGCAACAATCATTCTTTAATCAGGCATGGTACTGTGTGTGTGTGTGTGTGTGTGTGTGTGTGTGTATTTGTTTCCTTGCGTGCTCACTGGTGTGTGCACAAAGCTGTTAATTCACATAGGTGAAAAAGCCGAGCTACCTGCAGAGCACGGGGAATCTGGGTAATGGAAAAGTTATTTGTTTCACAAATAGAGTTAAGGCCAAAAGGGAATACTGTTGTTCTGGTGGAAACAACATGAGTGCACACCTGAACAGCAACACACAGAAGAAGAGGGAAACACAGCACTGGACGGAACAGTGCTGATGCAACGCCCATATACAGTAATATACAGTAATTTGTATATTCCTACATATAGCTGTAGTTTCTCTTCTGTCTCCAGCCAGGCACTCAACTTAACTGCAACCATAAAGCCTGGAATATGAGAGGTACAGTACGCTTACTCTTCAATTACTTTCAATGTAGTCCCTCCTCAGCGAGTGAGTACGGTGAGCAGAGGGGATAAAACCTAAACGTAGTAACGGAAAACATGGAGACAAACAAGTCAAGTTAATTTTCATTGCTGTGCTACAAATAAGGTGAACATTTGCCCTGAAGGTTATACAGGAAATATACATGATGATGACTCAATTGCCAATTTGGTTTCAGTGGAAAAAAAAAAAAAAAAACGCTTCAAACTTAACATGTACTACGGTAATGGGAAGTACAAAAAAAAAGGGGGAGAGATACACTGAAAGGGTGATGGAGCTGTAGAGAGAAAATAGTAGCAGGGGTCCGAAACCAATGGGCGGCGAAGAATGTGATGAGGAGGAACACCGCGAAAGAGTGAAAGTGACAGATTACTTGTGAAACAAGGCGTGATATGGAGGGCCTGTTCTGCTGGAGAGAACAAGAGATGAGGTCAGAGGAGTCCTTGTAAGCTCGGCTACACTTGCACATACGTAAAGGTGACTAATTTTCTCATTTTCCAGTTGAGGACAAAGAGTTGTAATGGCTTACACTGGCTGAACTCCGCGATGGAGCCCCTCACTTTATGCTCCGCTCGATCCACAGCTGTTCTCAGTCTGCCTCACTCTTAAAGGTCGCTCAGGAAACTGCCAACACACAAAAGGTCACGTTATCTCTAATAAGGGAGTGCATGCGATTAGAATAGCGCCTGGAGGGGGGGGCGGCAGGGGAAGGTTGAGATAATGTAGTAGAAAGTCAGGAGATGAAGACGCACTTTTATCCAAAGCGACGGACGATGAGTGAATTCAGCTGTGAGGCACAATCCAAAAATTGGAGGGATCATGAAGGCACGTCATCTTCTTCAAATCGGCTGGACTGTTTAAAGTGCTACTGTCTGCCTGGCAAAGCCTTATATAAAAAAGGTCACGCTTACTGTATATCATGATACTTAATACCTACAGGTTGAATATATGAGATTTTGAGACGGTAATAGCAGCAAACAACTATTTGCTGAAATAATGTAGTGGAGCAATGGTGTCCTGAGCAGAAAATAACGTTAACTGTGTCCCAGGCTGTCCAACACCAATATTTTGGGCCCCAGCGCAAATATCAGGCACAGATGTGAAATATGAGCACATTTTAAAAATGATATTAACATTATTTTTCACACTATTGAAATTAATTGGAAGAAAAAGACTTCCACAGAGACTCCGCGTCACTTATAATGAAAGTTCAAATGATTGCGGGGTCGCTGCGGCGCGCGCCCTGCCTTGACGTTAGTTAGCTGGAAAATGCTGACAGGTCCTTCTAGGAGAGATGTCGAAACAAAGCTCTCTGGACATTTTTTTTTTTTTCGAGAGGCCACGCATCGAAGAAGAGGAACAGGTCAGAAACGACAGTCAGAAGAGAAACTCCTCCACCCTGCAGCATTGGGATCAGGACTTCCAGGCTCTTCTGACCCGATCCAATCCATCCACAGGCCCTTGACACGATGCCACTCGAACTGTTATGGAATTGTCTAACGGGCAGTAACAGTCAATGTCTGTAACAGTTGTGCCAGAATGTTACTGGGGAATTTATTGCAGCACTGGATGAAGAAACAAAGTTGCAGCTAGCCTCCACCACTGTATTTTTCTTGACGCTATCGCAAGCAACCACAGAACAATAAACAATGATGCAATGTATAAAACTGAAAGTAGGTAAATAGGTTTACAGAGATAATAACGTCTGAATGAGATCTTAAAGTAAACAGTAGGAAAAACTGTTGGGGCTGATCTTCAGATCACTTCTGCACACCATCTATCCTACAGGCCCAGCTGGAGTCATATTTCTGGCTGCGCTGCTGCTCAACAATCAACGCTCTTTCTCCAGAACCACTTCATGCACCTTGAAGTGCGTCCATAAGCAGAACCGTAAATTGGAGTGCTTGAGGAAGCGCCGGCACGGAGAATAGAAAACACAGTAAAAAAATACTCAGACGATGAAGCTCTCGTCCAATCAAAAGCGTCACACAGCCATTTCTGGTTGTACTGATTTTCAACAAGATTTGCAAGAGGACCCAGTTCATCATGGTTACAGTGAAGACAGAAAGTAAAGAGACAAATGGGAATGCAATTATCTGCAAACTCTGCATTCCTAGAGTGCCTGTAGGAAATCAGAAAAGGAAGAAATAATTAAACTACAGAGTGCCAGCAGCTCAAAAAGTCTTTTGAAATCCAATTTTCCCACACATTTTTTTTGAAAACCTGAACCAGAAAGGACAAATTGCTGTCTATAAAGCACAATGTCAACAGATAAATGAAGATTAAAGTGAAGGGTTCAATTCTTTGCCAACTTCGCGGGCTGCTTGAGGCTCACACTGGTGGAGTCCTCGCAAACAGGCAGGTTCTGATAGCAGCAGGCAGGACTGGACAGGTGGTGAGAGCTGGGCAGGAATTTTGAGAAAACGCCTCATTTAGGTGTTGACACAGGGACATCGACAGCAGCCTCAGATGAGAACGAGAGAGGAGATTGCCAGCACTGCCTTCAAATCCATTTTTAATCTGCGGTAACTTGTAATAACTATATAGATAATTTCTGAGCGCTGTCCAAAATCCACACAGTGCCTGTTTTGCTTCACCTCCACCTTGGTTTAGGTGTGGCTATATTTGGGGAATTCGAACTCCTGGGTTAAAGTTTGGAGAATGGTTTAGAGCTGACCATTGGCAGGATATGGAACACGAACCACTGTCTCCGTGTGCGAAGTAACATACTTTATACATCACTCTCAATCTGCTGATGCTACTGTACCAAACACGTGTAAATTAATTACAAATGCCGTAATCTTTCTATCGAGAGAAAACCTCCTCCTGACTGCAAGACGTTATCACAATGAAGCCTGTCGAGAGTTACCTTACTTAACGCTGTGATAACGATGACGATGATGATGATAATGACGACGACGGCGATGATGCAGCACTTGTTTGGAGGGTCTGCTCAGGACACTAAATGCAGTTGGTTTGGATCAGCAGCACACTGCAGCAGCATGCCTCTGCTCCTGCTGCGAGAACGAATCCACACAAGGCGGCGCACACACACGAACCAGCGGCTCCCCGGCAACATCGGCAGCACGTCTGACACACATGTGAGGCTCGTTAGGCCTGACCTCATATTCACACACTGAACTGATTCAGACTTTCAGTTTAACTGTGACATATTCCATTGTACCGCTGCTTAACAAATGACCGGTTCGAAAAGCAGTTAGTTTTTGGTTTTCCCTGACTGCATTAACAATTAATGATTTCACCTTACCTTCCGGCAAACTGTTTGCAAACAGACATCTCGAGAAAGGTCTGGATCTTGATAATATTACGGAGTGCTGCAGGGATGATGTGTTTTTACAGGCTAACCCGGAAGTCAGCGCCACCGTGGTTTGTTCGACAAAACGCCTGTGGGATTTCTCAACTGCATTTTGGATTGTTGCAGAAAATAAGCTCTGTGGCTTAAAAAAACGTTTTTTGATGCTATCACTTTTGGTTCAACACAACACTGACATTTTCAAACTGCAAGATACAAAAAGCTTATCTTATGTACAAACGCTTCAATGTGACAGTTTTTCTACACGTACACAACACACATAGTAGACACTATAGTGTCGCCTACAACCTCTGTGGTCTCATTTAGCCACTTGTTCTGTAGACAGTAACAATCGTTTCACACGGAACCCATTTCATAAGTAGAGCATCTACTGATGTATTTTATGTCGCTGAAAAAAATGCTAAATTCTCTTCAGCAGACCATATTTCAGACATATAACCAAAAACGTTCAAAAAACCCATAGACTTTCAAGATGAGGGAATCGCAAGTGCAGAAAACTTGCTTTAGTTTAATCACACGACTCGTTTCTACGTCATTCAATCGTGCAAACTTTGTCGTGTTTTCTACATCTGTATGAATCTCATGAAAATAAGTAAAGACGGATGTGTAGGAGAATACTCAATCCAAAGAAGGGGAGAGTGATTTTGTTAGAGCCAGGACGTATTGAGACTGGTTTGGTATTTTGGCATTTCATAGGTGGAAAGAGGCAATAAGCAAGGACAGGATCTCGTTCATAGATATTCAGGGAGTTTGCCCTCATTTCGAGTCAGAAGCCCGAAACATGAAACTCGCTCTGAGTTGAGGTATCAGAATCTCTTCTGGGAGATAAAAAGTCGGTCCTGTGCGTCCCCAGCTGTAATCGTTTTCGGCTCCTTACTGCCCATGAAGCGACACCTTCCCGTCACTACTCTACTTTTAACTAGATAACAGACAAAATGCACAGTTCTTGTTAACTGCCAGAAGCTAATATGCGGCTTCAGCAGTCTGACAAATCAAGTGGATATCCACCAAAGTAAGTCTTTCTTTGTGGTTCCCGGAACAGTGTTTCCTCGCTGAACGACAGCGGAGGGATAGGAGGCTTTACAGCGTAGAATGATTTATGCGTAGAGTTCGGCATTAGAAGAAGTCTGTTTTCACATTCATCTGCTCAAAGTGCAGATTTTCTCTGCGTGATTTATGACATCACAAAGACAATCCTGGGCCAATATTCAGTGTGAACAAATGTGAAGTGGAGGACCTTGTGCCCAGCAGTAGAACTTACTAAATGAAAAATATCTAATTCAATACGGTTTCAGTAAAAAGCGAGCTGCAAATGAAATGAATAAGTCTACAATCACAATGCAACGACATGTGCTCAGCTATATATATACACACATACACATATACGTATGTATATATATCACAGTATGTGTTCACCCACACACAAACACAAATCCCAGCTGCACGCTTAATGCCTAGTAACCCAAGAAGGCTTTTTTCTTTTGTTTCAAAGGGGGTAATTATTACCACTGAGGATAGTTATTAAGGAAAGTAAAGCTTGTACTTAAAATGCCTATTCTTCCATTGTTTAATACTAATAACACATTGCAGAGGTTGAAGAGAGTAGTTAATGGAGGAAGGAAAGAAGCGGGGAGGAGAGAAGAGCAGACAGAGGGGAGAAATTGCAAGGCGAGGCGAAAATAGCTGAAGGAAGTGAGGGTTTCTCTCCTCCTTTCGCCGGGTAAATTTCCAAACAAAAACGTTTATCTGCTTTTTATTTCAAATATACCATTTCTCTCTCATCCCTGGCAGTTTCCTGAACATTAGTGAGAATAACAACCTCTGTCAACGAAAAGAAACCTCAGCGGATTTCGGCTGGCTGTAGTTTCCTCTAAGCACCCATCACCCCAGGCGAGCGGCGGCCATTAACTTCTATTCTTTAACAGAGAATCAACAGCAGCCAATCATAGTCAATCCAACAATGTTTAATAACCAAATTGATGATAATTATCCCCCTAAAACAGTGTTTATTCATAAAATTATGCAAATCATGAACAAACCACTTCTATACTGCTGCTGTTACTCTGCTCTGCATTACGTTTTGATTTAATGTGTGGCGAGAGAGAAGGAGGGGGGCAGAGGAAGAGAGCGAGGGCGAGAGAGGGAAACTAGAAAGACAAAGACAGAGAAAGTCCATTAACACACTTGTAAATGAGTCTCAGCTATTTACCCCATGCTGGGCCTCTCAAATTACCGACTGTGTTCAGGATGCAGATTGCGGATGGCAATTAAAGATGAACTGTGAGCACGGGCGCGCGCATGGATGAGGCGCGCGGCGCCAAAACGCGCGCGCTCAGCCTGCACACGCTCCCCCTAAGGCAGCAGTTCGGTGCAGATCTACTGATCTCCATAGCAACGTTCACTGCCGTGGGCGATGGTGACATCATGAAGATTGATTGTCATAAAAAAGCAACAGTGCAGGAGAAAGAGGGCGACCGTAATAGAGGTGTTAGCCGGAGTGCAGCAGCGCTCCTCACTGCGGGGTGGAGCCGTGGCCTCGAGCCGGGGGTCTCCTTTGGTTAATGAAGAACAGGCGTGTGTGAAAGGGCCTCAGCTGGTCTCCAAGTACTCAGCAGAGAGGACGGAGAGACGGGCTTACGTAACGAGCAGAAAGATAGCGGGGCCACTGTAGATCGCTCTCTTGGGCTCAAATGCTCAGTGTGATCCTTCTCCTTCTCCTCGCTATTTATCCTCCCTCCTCCTCTGTTTCTCTCCCCCCGACTCCTTATCTCCCTCCGTCCGACAGCCTCCCCTCAACCCTCCTTTTTCGCGTGCCTCTGTGCACCGCTGACTGATCTCTCTCTCCCTCTTTCTGCTAACCCTTTTTTTTTACCCCTCACTCAACACCAAAGCCCGGTGTGGTGTGGTGACTAACTCCATCATCCACGTACAGCTGCTCGCTCGCTTGCTCGCCGGAAACATCACAGGACTGAAGTTTGGAAGTTCTGTCTTGTCTCCCCCTTTTTTTTCTCCTCTCTCTCTCTCTCTCTCTCTCTCTCTCTCAACCCTGCCTAGTTTTTTTTTTTTTTTTGACGCTTGTTTTTCTTCATTTTTCTGTTACGTAAGACAGACAGAAGTGGAGCAGGCTTCAAAGTGAATGGCAAAGCCGCCTTTTCCCCTGCTCGCTTTGCCGTTCATGCATGTCATTCCAGTGCCAGCTCCCTCTCCCCTCTCCCTTCTCTCTACCCTCGCCTTTCTTTCCACACTGCTCCGTCTTTCCCCTGTATTTTCGTATTACTGTACCTCCTCTCTGCCCATTTCGGACAATTACTCAATTTTCGCTGCATTTCCTGTGTTTAGCCTGCGTGCCGAGCTGCTCCTCTTGTCATTCAGACCTTGACCAAACAGTGGTGGAAGTGACCTGAGGAAGGGGGATGAAAAGGCGGCCTCTGGAAGCATCTGAGAGGAGACAAGTCTCATTATGTCTGCCTCTTCCTCCTGTCTGCCCTTCCTGTATCAAATACAGAGTGATGCAGGGATGAGTGTGGTGCTCCTTCTCTTTGATTACCTGTCAGTGAGCTCGAGCATCAGAGGCAGACGAGGTAAAAGCTACTATTACCTAAATCCTCTCTCTTTAAAGACATCCCTCGGCTCAAAAGGTGGAGAAACTCTCACCGGCGACTGACTTAACACAACCGCTCGGGACGGCCTGGATAATGGCTGTGTTACAAACACACGCATAGAGACACACACACACGCGCGCAAACGCATGACTGACAAAACTGTACACACACACTGACAGCGAGCATAAAGTTGAGCTCAGGCCAGAGAGAGAGACTGAAGCAGATCTGTTGCCTTATGGACCTGACACGCCGAACAGAAAAGTGCTGACCAAAACCGACTGCTGCGTCACCTCGCATCACCTCACATCTGCTAAGTAGCACTTAAACATGCGGTTAAGACTGCAGCAGACAATCAAGCCAACGCGCATGCACGCTGTGTGTGTACGACCGCAGTAGGGATGCACAATATTGGATTTTGTTTCTACATGGCGATATTTTCCGAAATGCTGACGCGAATACTGATAATATACACAGTGATATTTATATATTGTTTCCCACCTAATTGCAAAGAACACCAAGTCTCTCAAATGACAGAATTAACATCTTATTGTGATTACTGTTATTGTAACGCCCACGGGCATACTGATATGATACTCAGAATCTAAATCATTGTCACTTTACACATGTGCACACCACGTGTACGTTCAAATCTCTGTGTCATACGTACCACATATGTATCACGTATGTGTCATATGGTGACGTGCTGTATTTGAGCTGACTTTCTGCACATTTCAAGATAGACAAGAAGGCTGCAAAGCCAGTGACCACTGTTCTAGACTGTGTTTCAAGTGTGAAACCACTGGGTATTTATTGGCGACACATCAGGACATTTCCAGCCGTGCCTGTGGGAGTAAGACCAGGCATTTTTGATGAAATGTCAGGGTACTTCCTGCTTTTTGTTTTTGGATGAGACATCAGGACTTCTCCAGCTGTATTCTGGGTGACAAAACCCGGTATTTAAGCCATAACACAAACTTGTCCAAAGCCTAACCAAGTGCTTCTTGTGCCTCAACCTCACTTGAGCATAAACATGTTGTCACAAAAATGACAATACAATTGAGCCTAAAGAAATATTAAAATGCAACATAAGGATCATAGAGATAGAAAAAATTCATTCCTTATCCACATGTTCCACAATTAAACAAAGCCATAGCTCCTCGTGTCACTGAACTTCATACAACAGTTTAACTTTTATTTTGCTAAATGTACTGCAAGAGAAGAACATAGGGGTTAAGTTTATATTTGCAATATTTTTCTGCTAGGACACAAGCAGGACCAAACAGGTGTTTGCAGGTCCAAACATTTGTAATATTTATGACAGGTGATGGTACCATAAGAAGTTTTTAGCGTGCATTGTCAAAAAGTTGTCCACTGTGATTTAAACCTTCCAATATAGTATTCTCTCTGCCTCCTGTACTTATGTATACGCTGCTAAATATATGATGAAGTTGGATTCAGTGAAAAGGAACACAAGTTGAGTCTCAGACAATCCCTTTGCCGACTAAGTGGGATGTGTCAGACACCCAAAAAAAGTTGGTACTGTCACTGTAAAAGTTTTGCTTTGCTTTGCGCTGCTGTTCTGTGCTGTCTGGAAGACATAAAAAAGCAAAAAAACTAAACAGGTGAAGGCGCTGATTCACTGGGCTGAGCAGCCAGTCAGAGACAGCTCTTTCTCTCGAAAGGCAGCGCCTGACAGTCCGCCGTCGGCCCGCCGCTTCAGAGAGAAAATAACCAGCAGCCCGGTATGAATCAACGGCCGGTTCACTCCTTCCTTGCATCATCTTACCAGCCTCGCTGGATGTGGTGAGTAAAGCCAAGGCAGCAATAAACAAGCAGCTGTACGTGATGCACAGTGGGGTGTTGTTTCTGTCTTTATTGCCTGCTATGTGCTGCTGTTCCTGCCCCTGCCTTTGTGTATTTTCTCATTGCTCCCTTCCCTCCCTCTCCCTCTCCTGTTAGGCATGTGTAGAGCCGCTGTTAGTTCATTTATCATACTGCAGCCTCCTGCTCTCAGCCCCAGACTCAGTGATTAATGACGACCGTTCACACACTTAAACATTTAGCTTTGTTTCGCTGACACGCTAGTTACCATACCAGTCACCACGGGTTACTTAACGCTGGGTCACCGTGGGACTGAAACTAAATTCACTGTTGGCAGATTTTTTTTCCCCCTGTATCTGCGGTGTGACCTTTAAAGGCTGCTTTTCTCTGGACTTTATTCTCTATCTTACAATGTAAACGTGTCATTTATCACAAAAAAAATTAACATATCTACACATCACAGCCAATTGGTGAAGCGCCTCGTGGCCTTTCTGCCCCGGCCTTAAAGATATACGTCGAACTGGATAATTAAACCTACAGCATCCTCCGACTGACAGAGTTCAGCTCATTAAATGAGTCATTTTGACTGTTTCAAGCTGGACCGCATGCTGCTCTTGTCTTTTCCGTGGATTCCCTGTAAGATTGCTATCCTCACCATCGACACCATCGCCAACACCATTAACACCTCCCGTTCTTATACAAACACCAGTTAGAGGGAACTGTTAGAGATATGGCGTCCAAGTGCATATCATGGACTAGATGCTGTGACATGTGTGGCTGTGTTTGCGTTGGCCAAAACACGTATTTTAGACTAAAGGCATCCTCTTTTCCTAACCCGAAGCAAGTGATATTTTGTGCCTAAACCTAACCAGACCACAAGTGAAGCAATCAAATTCAAAATCAATATTGAACCTTAAAGATATATAACATGTTTGTTTGCAGACATGTACATTGCCAACAATGTAAAAAGGCAGTGAGAAGTGGATGTGTGGGCAAGAACTGGCACTCATGAGGTTTTCCCAGTGGGTTGGTCTTGTGCGGGTCAGTTTTTCTTTCCAAACCCTGACATTATAGTACACATAGCCAATATAGCTAACAGATCATCAGTAGGTCACCTGAGCTGCAGCAACAGGGCTGGTGCCATCCATCATAGCGAGGAGCAGTTGCCATCACTCTTGAAGCTGCGCTTGGACAGCGATCAGGTTATCTAGCACTCGTTTAAATTACCTAACACTAATTACCGAAACATGAAAGAGAAAACCTGAGGCTGGCAGAGCAGAGAAGGTGTGCCATCAAAAAAGAAAAAGAAAAAAGCTGGCTGATGCTGTAGTCTGCAGGCGCAGCTGACGATAGAAGCAGAAGCATCAAAGATGATTGAGCAGGTAGCAGGTGCTCGGTCACGCCTACATGCTATGTGCTGTGAACTAACCAAATAAGGTAACTAAACACCACAATGGTTTTGTTAACCTTTGGGTTTCAAAGCTGCAGGTTCAACCCAAAATTTCAAAGCTGCTGTAGGTGATATCTTTTCATCACACCTTCATGCTCTTTTTCATCTTTTCAAAACAAGAGTTGGATCGCTCTGGACACAACACACAGACAGCAGGATCCTCCCGTTTGCTGCCGTGTCTGGTGATCACGGCTGCATGTTTATGTGGTGATGTACTGTAGAGAGGAGGGAAGGGACGGCTAACTGCAAAATGGACAGGATTATCTTTGGTTATCTTAAACAATGGCAAAGTTTACAGCAGCTTTTACTAGCCAGTGCACAGATGTTTAGAGCAATTATGCTCAGTTTCCCAAAAATGTTTTTAAAAAATGCCCATCAACTTAGACAATAAATGGGCAAATAAAAAAGTTAGTTCGATTATGTTCTTCTAGACTACTCGTGAACTCTTTTTGTATTCTAGTCTATAAGGCAAATAGTATTTGCTAGTATAATAATGTCATGGTGTGGAGTACACGAGTGAACAAAAGCCTATGCATCATTCAGATGATAATTCAAGTTATGTATTGTTGCATTACAAGAAATTAAATAAAAGGCAAGTGTGTTTCATCACACACCAAATGCTGTGCCAACACGACCAGACACTGCCGTGAATAGAGTTTTAAAATTGATTGAAGCATAACGAATTACAAACAATACACATCAACAGACTGTGTTCTTTTAAAGTGATAATTTGTTGATCAACAACAGTCAGCTTGAGTTTAGTTTATCAAATTGGGGCAGCTTGACAACAAAATCCCCGGCTGCTTTCAGCTGCCAGTCCTCTCCTGCATGTGTGTGTGTGTGTGTGTGCTTGTGTGTGTGTGTGCGCGTGTGCTTGTGTGTGACACAGACAGAGAGACAGAGAGCAAGAGAGAGATAGAGAGTAATTTAGTGAAGTGACTCCGCGTTGACCTTTGGTAACTCTCCAGAGCAATGCCAATTTCAATTTCACCCTCCTCCACGGAAAGGTGACATGTCTGATGTCACAGCTAGGTGTTCATGATCGAGGATGTCTTCAGTATTGCAGACTTCACAGAGAAAAACAGAAGAGAGGAAACGAGGAAGGGAAAAGAAGATGGAGTACTTCGACGGACTTCAGACGACCAGTCCTCAAATCTTCAAGCAAGCAGAGGTCAATGTGTGCGTCGGGGAGGAGAGAAGAGAGGCGAGGGATGAAAGGCTGCAGGAACACGGGTAGAAAAATGGAGGGAGACAGCAAGGACATGGATAACGGTTTAGGCAGGAGGAAAGGGGGGAAACCGAGGCGTTCTGTGTGTGAGGATGTTTATCAAGTGTGCTTCAGCTGCACATCTTCAAATAACATAACAAAAAAAAAAATAGAGCCAGCGGGTCTTGCTGGTGCACCTCACTGCTGCGCTGTTGCTCTACGTAACAGTGTCAGTGCCACAAACGCCTAATCGACCAATCAGTGGGGTGGATTCATTCATAAACTCAGAGTAAGTGGTTTCAGTAAAGGTTACGGTGGAGCTCTGCGAACCAGAACAATTTTAGTTGAAGTGAACCAATTCTGATGTAAAATGTCACTAATGAGCCTCTGTACACACAGTTGTCATAGCAACGTGTCCCAAAAACAGGAAAAACACCCCCCCACCCCTTTAAATTAACCTGACCCCAACCCCATCGAACATTTATGGGGTCAGGCTGTCCTGTGACCTCACAAGAACCTGCACCGTCAAATCATGCTGGGACAACACGAGTCATCAGGTTCACGTGTAGATGTGCATATTCAAGTCTATTTCTATTTCTTACCTTTATATTATGTTCTTTAGTTTTTGCTATTGTTATTGTTTATCGTCAAACTGAGCAGCGTTTGGTTGCTGTCACACACAAATTTCCCCGTTGGCGGGACTAATAAAGGAATTCTGATTCACACAAGCTTGTGGAGTCCATGCCAGCTTGAGCGCATGCTGTCATTAAAGCAAAAGGGGGACATATCAAAAACTAAGGTACTCTTTTCAGTAATCCAACTTTTCAGTTAAATCGCTGAGCCCACTCGTAATGAAAAAAATGTATTACATGACATAGAAATGGAAAACAGAAGCGTTCTGACTCGTGGTTTTTGACCCTGCTGTACAAGATTCATCCCCCTCCTGCTGCCCATGCTGTTGCCGTTGGGTCCTCCACTCTGAAATAATTGATTCTAATTCCTTTCCACTAGAGTGCACCCATCTGCTGGCTTTGGGGGACAGTAGAGTCCTCGATCAGTTACAATTATCCCACAGTTACCGAGGACTGCCCTGCAAGTACGTGTGTGTGTATGTGCATGTGTGTGTGACCTATCCACCCCAAGTGGTGCAGGGGCATGTGAAAGTGTCCCTGCATGTGTGTGTGTGTGTGTGATAGAGGGAGAGCTGGTGAGAAGGAGACATGCTGCGTAAGCGTGAGCTGAATCTCTCCAACCCGTCCTCTGGGACAGCGAATCCATGACAAATCATCCCGAGGGAATCAACACCAAGTTAGTGTGTCTGTGCGTGGGGGCCGTGTGTGTGTGTGCATGTGTGTTTTAAATTCCGAGCTTTGTGTAATGTGTCACATACTGTAAGCGCGTGTGCGTATTTCTGCTTAGCTCCGTCTCATGGAGCCCAAAGCGTCGACACAAATCCAAACCCCACAATATGAATCATCCTCCTCTTCTGTAGAGGTGCAAAGTGGACTGCACCAACTCACCACTGGGGGACAGCAGTAAATCTGGCAGCAGAGAAAGCTGGCTGGCTACGGACAGAATCCAAACCAGCCTACACAACCTTGATTTTGGCTCCTTTGGAAGTGACATCGAAAATGTCAGGCTGTCCAAAAAGCACTATTTGAGATGGGGAAGAAAAAACCAGGCCTGTTTTCAGCGCTCGCACAGTCACACATCCCTGAGGACTCCTGAAGCCCCGAAGCCTTGAAGATCTGTGATGATAGCAGCACACACACGCTGCTATTTGGTGGTGTGTGTGTGTGTGTGTGTGTGTGTGTGTGTGTGTGTGCAGTCCTGAGTGACAGAATCTTGGCTGTTCAGCAGAGAGGGACACAGTGGCAGAGGCATGTGAGGAGACCTTTGGAGAGCAGGGGAAGGGACACTCTGACAAGCCCCCCTCCTCTCTCTTGAGACAAACAAACTCCCTCTCACGGCCCTGTCTCCATTTCCCATCATCTTTCCTCTTCTCTCCGACACCGCTCTTTGTTTCTCCGGCCACTCGTTTCTTTTCTATTTCAAATCTTTTCGTGGACTTTCTGCTACATCCCCTCTGTGTCCTTGGTGAGACTTTATGTAACATATGTGTTTTATTTATGTCTTTGCGTGTGCGTGCGTACGCTGTTTGGAGCTGACTGTGATGGCGGCTGTCTGAAGACCCTGCGCTGTTTGCAGCAGCTCGAGGAGATAAAGTGGGGCTGTGTTTCCCGGCAGTGTTGCAGATTTATCTCTCTGCTTACGGCTCTGATTTTACTGCCCATCCACTAGCCTCCGCTGGATCCCATCTCTTTCTCCCTCTCTCTATCTCCCACTTGCCACGAGGGACCGGCCTCGCTCTGTGCACGTTCTCGCGCCCATAAATCTGCCGAGTTGCTCCATAAAGCTGCTTAGGGCATGACTCAACAAATATTAAGGAAGAGGAGAATAAATAAATAAAGCTAAATAAAAGGGAAACTCGCGTCTGGAGGGAGAGACAACTTTTCTGTGCACAAAATGGAGCCCAGCTGTAAAATATTTACCTCAGTGTCACTGTACTTTAGACACTGCCGGGAGTCCGTCGGGGCTTACTGTACAACATCATGCATTTTGTTTTATCTTCTTCTCTGCTTTGCTATTATCTCTTTTCAACACGTTAGTGCCAAACACCACTGCACAATACCATGAGAGGGCAACTGACTGACTTGCGTATTAAGTCCAAATTACCCAACTAGCTGGGAGTATTAATTGGCAAGTATTCATATTGTCCTCTATGGTTCTCGGAGAAGAAAATAACCCTGAGCGTCACCGTGTCGGTCTGTGTTCCCGGTGTTACACGGTGGTCCAATCACGTATTTTGCCGAGCGCCCCCACCGTTGTTTTTCCTTAAAAGCTGTGTCTAACAAACCTCCAAATCACTTTTCACCAGCCCCTTAACCCTTGAACACAGGCACAGACATTCCACAACACAGGAAAACACTTACTCACACAGGCCACAGGAGAAACAACTGACAGGTAGGCTTTAAATCATTTCCGGAAAGCTTCAAAGGGGCAAACCAAGCCCTTTCCTCAAAATCCACACAGCGAAATCAGGTCGGACACGGGCGACACAAATAGTGGCATTGTGCAACCCGTCCATTCACGGGCGCGACTACGCTGACGCGTGAGGCCGTGCCTGTCGGTTTAGCCGCGGCAGCAATTCTTCACTCTTGATCAGCCAACCGTGGAGGCATTTTAAATGGACTACCTGGATTCCAGCAGCACGGATAGAAGACAAAAGGTAACCTCTCAGTGAGTCATTGACCCTTCTTTGTCTCTCTCCGCCCCCTCTCTGTCTCTCGCACACTCATCCAATCCCTCTCTCCGCTCTCCAGACCCTTCAGTATTGTCCCACCGGCCTCGCCACGACAGACGCGCAAGCCATTGGTGGAGCGGCGAGCGCCATGTGGACAGCGGACTGTGCCCAGAAATCGAGCAATATGCTGTCACAGAAACAGACACGACGACGCGGATATATTCAGTCAGGCACACACGCACACTTGGTATAGGCCCATCGTGACCTCACGTCAGAGAAGACAAACAGCGGCGAGCGAAAGCAGCCGCCTTTCCATGTGGCGAGCCAGCGTATGGAACCCTGGCACCATATGGGCTCTTCATTGTTGACAAAACAGCCTTGGGGACATGAGCGCCCACCATTTGCATATATGGAAAGCATTTTACAATTGTTTCTTTTATGCCGTTTTTTTTTCTTCTCCCACAAATAAAAATGCCATCATCAATCTGCGTTGAGCGCCCGGAGGTGTGTTGGAGAGGATTTGTAAAGTCATCCGTTTGCTGTCATTTTGGAAATGACACGGATAGAACTGAGTGCAGCTGGAGGAAATCCCATGATGCTCTTACCTAGCTGCAGCTCCATGTTGCTAATCTTGTTTTCGGAGGGGAACAGGATCTTTGGCGGCTTGTCGGTCAAAGGAGCTGAAAAAGGAGAAAAAGAGACACGAATGAAATACAGCATTATATAAGGCAGTCCAACAATGCAGGAAAACTTCTTTCTGATTGAGCAATTTTGAGCTGGTTCCGTTTGTCCTTCCTGCATTTGGTTGTTTTTTTTTTTTTTCTTTGCACCACCCCCCCTTCGGCCTTAAAGGGATTTCTTAACATTTGATAAGCAAGCAAAGACAAGAGGTTATCTCCCATCTCTTCGTCAAACCGAATAAGCGCTCACCCCCTCTGCGCCTGTCCTCATTCCGACTTGCTCTTTGTGTCTTTGCAAACACGTCGCTCTCCGGTGTCTGAAGACCTTTCATCCGGCCTACTTCTAATCATAAATTAATCACTGCTTTGCCAAGAACATGCCACCATTTAATCTGCATGAGTGTTAGGTATTTGAAGAGCCATCATGGAGTGTGTGTGTGTGTGTCTGAGTGAGAGGGAGCAGCTGAGGCTCTAATGATGCTAATCATCCATACGGCGGATGTCAGACCTGCTGCTGAAGTCCTTCCTCTGGGGACTGCCAGAACAAGCAGCAGTTTTATTGTTGTTAAAAGCGTTTGTGTGTTCTGTGCTCTTCAGGGTTCTGGGGGTTAAGCGGACAGAGAGAGGGTCTTGTATGTACATACATATGACTATGTGGTAACACGAGGGGGGCAGAGAAACGGAGGGTCTACGTGTCAGACGTTTCCATTGCGAGGAAATCTCCCGCTCAGGACGACAAAACCAAACTTTGTATTTTTCGCCACACTCACACATTCACACGTGTTCAAAAGGTGGGAGCTGACCTGCACAACCACCACTTGGCATACCGCTGGCAACTAAGCTGCTGCACCGGAGCAACTGGAAATCAATTCAACGGAGTGCTTTGAGGCCTCTCACATATTGGCAGTTGCATTAAAAGGGTAATTCTTACTAATGCTGTAGTTATGGTTACATGAGTGTTTGGGCAAACTGTCTTAAAGTGTTGCTGTAATGTGTTAGCAGAGGGGACCAAGCCCAACTTTAATCATGGATGTGTATTCTGCTTCTGCTTGTATTCTTTTCGTACAGCACACAGAGCTTTGCTTTATTGCGTCGCTGCTAAACAGAAGTCCAGATCTAACTGAAGTTCATCCCGAGCACATTGTGCTTCATGCAGGCTTTTTTTTTTTTTTTTTTGTCCACAGTGGAATTTTATTATTTCCACCACGGCACTCCAAGTAAGTGGCTGAAGCAAGCCAAATCCATTGAATGTTTTCTGAGAATGAGGCTACAGTGCAAGTCTTCTTATTAACATTTTTTTTCTAAATGTCAGACTCACTTTTTGTGAAAAGAAAGTTGACCTTCTGCTAGATAGGAGTTTGAGTGATATTTGAAATCCAAATCAATCCAAGTTTTGTGTTTCCACCTTCAGTAGAGAAAAAGACTAGAATGGCACTCAGTAGAGCGCATACCTCTGCTGAGGCCAAATGGTCACCTTTCGACGCCTCATCCAGTGTCAAATAAAACATCTTTAAATCTGCAGTATCCAAGTCTCATTTGAATCCCGAACAAATTATGCTCACTCATAGATACCAGCAATCTATAAATAAACCTGATGATCATGTTCCATTCATTAACAGCTCAGAAATGAACTGAAATTTCAAAAAAAAAAAACCTGTCCTGCAATGATAAAGAAAGAAAAATCCCTGATCTGCCCCTTTAACCGGATCCACACCAAAAGTAAACAGGGTCTGTTCAGGACCGAGACCCATCCTTCATCCAAGTCCTTGCCGTAGTTTCTCTATAATCCTGCCGACAAACCGACCAACCAGCAAACTGACAGGGGTGAAAATATAAACCCCCTTGGTTTAATTTCTGGAGCCTTTTTCTTAACAGCCGTAAAACAGACGTTAGTCATTAACGAGTTGAATTTAATGAGACGTTTCCTTGTGCGTGGGTTACCACCGTGGTTTACTGTGCCCTCGCATTCAGAGCTGTCAGCGTCTGTGAGAGCAGTGTCGTGAGATGATGACACCGTGACAAGTTGCGACATGGCAACGCTACCGCTAATGCTAGCTGGCAAGAATTTCTCAAAGTTTGCAAATAAATGGGTGAAGTTGATGAAGAGAAAGAAGATCTGAAATATTCGTGGACGCTCTGAGAGGAAGTCGAGCGCACACGCTGTCTCCGCTGATTTTTAACACATTGTTTGAGTTTGGCACATTAAGTGATCCATTCAAACCTACGACACTGTTTTTTTTTTTTTATTGCCGTGGCATTACATCATGAGGAAGAACTGGGGCATGGTAAGCCCATCATAACCCACATTTATCTCCTAGCAGGCATGACAGGTTTGATATTACTGCAGACCATTTAGTTTCTTCTTTTGTAATAAAATGAGAGCAGAAGTCGACCTTTTTCTAATTACAGCTTATGAGGATAAAAATAAACATGGAAGACATCTGATGCAATAGCATGTAGGCTTGCAGGTACGCCTGTGTGTACAGTGATTTTGATGTATTTATTTATGGTAGTAAAACTTAGGTTCTTTACTGTCCTGACCTTTGACCGCTAAACAGAGACACACGCTGCGCACAATCATAAGCACTAAGGCATAAAAACGAATCCTGCACTTCCTAAATCAGCTATGAAGAAGAAGAAAAAAACCCCTCTTTATTGAATAAAACAGAGGCTACTCCCAGCAGCGGACCTTTCAGGCACATCTAATTATTTAGTGCTGAATTTGCAACGGCGGCTTATTCAGGCCGGTTTGTAGCCTGGCGCTTTCATTAAGATGTTTCCTTAGAGTGTCCTCACAAGCCCCTCTTCTTTAGCCTTATTACAACGAGCTCTAACAAGCGGTTTGAAAGCCCCGCTCCGTTGTAGTGCCTGTACTTTTTTGGAGAAACAAGCCACGCGATGTTGCCGAGCTCACTCATTTGGTGGCGTGTGGCGGTGATGCACGGCACAGTGTGCGGTCTCGTCTGGAGCAAAGTGCTCGGCTTTAAGGGACGCAGGACGGCGTGTTGACCGACTGCTCAAGCGGCCAGAAAGGAGCGTTCACGTGAGGAGACGCGGGAGAAGGTTCAAGTGCCGATGCAAATACAGTTTCCCGCTCAGGTGCAGCAGCACCTGCTGGTATGCAAATACCGACAGAGACACACGGTGACATCTATGAGAGGGGCGGTCACGGGCTTTTAGGCACAACTGTTTGCCCTGGTAATAGGTAATCACACAGCACAAATTACACTGGATACTGATACAATTTTAATTACATATCAAACTGCTATACATAATTACACAATGGGTGATCCTATAGCCAATTATGCACTGGCAAACAAATGAGGACAAGCTGTGTATGGGAGACAAGAGGGGAGGCAGATGTGGTAAGGAGGGCACAGATAAGAGGCCGACTTCAGCGGGAGGAAAAAGTCGAGGCGGTGAAATGAAGAGAATATAAGAGGGAAATTCATAAAGCTAAAGTGAACCAGTCAAGAAACATGCTCCCCCTCATTTTGGCATGCTACACTTGCCTCTGAAAATCTCATTATCTTAATTACCATTCCTTTATGGGAAATACATCAATTATCACGGTTCACGGGGGGGACACCATTTAAAATGTGGAGGATCGGGAGCACCTCCTAACAAAGGAAAGAGTCTCTGACTGCCGTTGGAAAAGGCGAAGTCTGGAATTAAGCAACTCGCAGACATAAACAGGTAATTAAACACGCAAATATATCTGGTGAGCTTTTAACTTAATTAAAGGTTGTGCGAACATCATGCGAAAAGAAATGGATGCTTTACGCCCTTTTTTTTTTTTTCCTCCCCAAAAGACGTTCAGTGATTATGTGGAATGTTTTCAAGGTTCGTGTGGTTTTATCTCGACCGCTGTCTCGTCTGCACCTCCAACAGATATGCAGAGCTAAAAAAAATGATTGGAATCACATTTCTTGATATGAAATGAACTCGATTAACTAGATTTTGGACTGATTGGTATAAACTATAAAACTGTGGTCATGTGACGGTGGAAAGCTCCTGCAGGATGTAAGGCTCTTTCATCAAGAGCCATTCGGTGTGCAGAGTGTTGATGAAGGACACTTTGAAATGAGTAAACTGTAAAGAATCGTGCTGGAATTTAGTTGGTTACTGCGTAGAGATCTTTGCACATCAACAGAAATATTCACGTTTAATTTATTTGATTATAATTAAACTTAAAATTTCTACCTTTTATTCACTTCACGAGGTCTGATTGACTATATATCTCAAGTTGGATGAATAAACAGATTTTTTTTTCACATTGTAGGTTTGTCCAGTACAGTATAACAGTATATATGCCATGAAAAGAGAGAAATGCGTATAGGGTGATGAAAATACTATTTCCACCCTGTTGAAAATCAGGGATGGACATTTTGAGTAATCTTGTGACTCTGGCATGATCTTTCTACGCCAGCTGCCTCGCAGGGTAACATGGGCAGGGTGGTGGCAGAAGAGCGAGACAAGAAAACATGGAGGAGGAGAGTGAAATATTAAATGGGGAGCAACCAACCCAAGATGAGGTAGAAGCTCCCATTTTGAAAAAGATATTTTACTGTTTCAGGTCTTTTGTGCTGTCTGGTTGTTAATGTTTAAATGGAAATTTCAAATAAAACAATGAAATAATCAAATGTGAATAGGTATGGTATAGTATGTTTTTTTTTTATATTAAATATATATAAATGGAATTAACAGAACATTTGTTATGTGTCTCAATATATCCTGCTACTGTGATATAAAACTACATACACTATGATGGGAGATTTCGACCACATTGCCTGTCCTTACTTGTGGACAGATTAGGTAAACGCCTCCTGTGTGGATCTGTGTGTGCTCCGTGTGCTCAGTGGTGAACGAAAAGCTGGAGCATTGCCCTGTTGCCCCTCCCCACCTGACTCCACACCAGTGGCTGACCTGGTACACTTGTGCAAGTTTTATGCTCTGGGATCAATGATTCACCCTTTAAACATTGATGCCTGAGTGCCCTCAGGGCAGAAACATTGTCTGTTCTCTGCCACAAACCAGGCTGGATTAATATCAGGAGGTGACGTGAAGCATTTCTGTAAACCTTCAAACACATCTTGGTCGTATTCATTCTAACTTGGGATGCTTGCTTTACATATAAGGCACTTGTAAGGTGGAGTAGAAAAAATGACTAAACTTCTTCATAAACTTAAATGTTCAAGTGCAAATGTAATTCGAGTGTGTTTTCAATGTTTTCTAAAGCCTGAGATGCTTCACTGTGAGTAGGTTCTAAGTGCTATTGAGAACAGACTGTATCAACTTTTATATGTGTGTGTCTGTCTATGTGTGTCTGTCTGTGAGTGTTTTTGTGTGTGTGTGTATGTGTGTGTGTGTGTGTGTGTGTGTGTGTGTGTGTGTGTGTGTGTGTGTGTGTGTGCGCGTGCAGTCCGACAGTACATGTGGATACATTAGCACAGAATGGGACTCTGTGGATATAAGCTTTGTGATCAGTCATCCACAATCCCATTTCTGCTTGGTGGCGGAAAAGCTCACTGGACTTTCCAGATGGATTATTCTGGGTGAGTGACTGTAGGGAAACAGCAAATTAATGAATTAAGGATGGAGCTGAGATACTTGGATCACTGGGCTTTTTCTGTTAGTCATTCAATTTGTGGGGGCGGCTGTGGGGGATTTGCAAGAGAGGAATACGCTGTTGGCAAATTGGTGACAAAGGTGAATATAAGAACAAATCTGTGTATGTATAATTGCCGGCACATGAGCGACTCGTACAGTAAGAGTAATAGACACAGCAATTGCGCGGTCACAGTGACGGACATTCACGCTCACATTCATGCATGGGCAGGCATGCACACACACACACGCAGGCATACGAAGTCGTGAACACAGGCCTCCATTGTCCTTTGCTCTCACGAAATTGGTTCCCAAAGGTTTTTCAGTATTTCCACCAACAAAGGCAGTCGAGCTGGAGAAGAAAAGCTAAAAAAAAAAAAAAAAAAAAAAATAGAAGGACGGAGATTTGAGCAAACACAAAGTCCTTGTGAGGCTCCCAAGACTGCTAAGCTCGACTAGAGAAGTCTCGGTTCTCCTCTACGGCTGGTAGGCTCCTATATTGTACTGCAGGAGATCACCATATATTAGCGGTGACCTTCCTCTGTACAGTTGTCACCTTTGAGCCAGTTTCATTACATTCCTGATGGTGCAATAACCATCCTGTATGATACCCTTATAAAGTCACCTCGGAGTATACAGAATTCAATTCCAGAGTCGACCATTTCCCACATGAGAGAGGCTGAGCAGGGAGCTGAATGGTGTCATCCAGGGGAAGCTAATAAAAGCAGCTATATTCATCCTAAAACCACATCACGCTCCCCCACTGTCCACCACTGTTGTGCTCTCCTCTAAGAGCCCTGCCTCAGGTGAAGCTGAAATACTTCAACATCAAAGCAGCAGAGAAGCGTATTCTGTCCCGCAAATATGGCCGGACAGGCTCCTGCATCACAGTCAGCGGCGCCGTCCAATGGCTATCATCACGAAAAGTGAGAACAATTGGCCCGACCGGCCAGTTGAGCTCTTCCGATTACCAGAGACTATCTGATGATGAAACATGGCAGTGATCAAGCTGTTCAAAGTAGGGCTCCAGCCGCGGGGCCTCAATAATCCATATCTTTGTGAACGAGGGAGAAAGAGGAAATTAAAAGCCGCTGCCTACACGTCGCTTCCTTGCCCGTTTTGCAGATCACGTTAACTAACCAATGAGAAGCACATTTAACAATTCATTACCTAATAAGTGTTACAAGGAGACCAATTAAAGATGAATTTGACAAAAAAAAAAAAGAAAGAAAAGAAAGAGGAGGAAGCCTTGAGTGGAAGGGAGCGGACACAGAGGCAGACGCAGAGACACAGAGTGAAGGGAGCAGATGGAGAAAATGTGTTATTGATTGCTGGCGGTTTACCATGATTCTGCCCTCTCAGCAGGTGTGTGTGTACATGCATGTGTGTGTCGTGTGTGTGTGCGCGACCGCAGATCTCTGCCCCTTATGAATGCCTTCACTCAGCCCAGCAATCTTACAGGTGTATCCCAGGGGTGCAGAGCCGTCCCCGAGCTTCCACCCATCACAAACATCATCGAGCCCCCTGACTGTAACTCAACATCAATTAACGGAAGCGTTTTCCTGAGTCACACTTCAAGGGGCTCAGGAAGTATGCGCCTCCATGCGGTATAATAATGCATCATCCTCTACGTATAAAGCGACCTCATTAAGACAGTCCTAATTTGTTTCTCAGATGCTCAACAAGGATTATATTTTACGCAGGTTGATAGAATAACTGGCATTGTAGTGTCACAGTAAGAGCTTCAATTAAGCGGACGGGGAAAGTGAAGTGTGTCTGAAATGAGTAAGGAGCATTTTTATGGGTCTGCTGTTTACAGAATAGTGAGCAGAAAGGCTGAGGTGGGGGTGGGTGGAGAGCCAGAGCCTCCCGCGCAGCAGAGACGGAGCAGAAATATGAAAATATGCCATCGAAACGTACAAACGTTCTGACACACGCGGGCGTGATTCACCCTTGGATTCCTGGGAGTGTTTGCAGACGAGACCGGTGAGACTTTGGTGGCTGGTGATAGGCAGGATTCACACACACACACACACACACACACACACAGAGCTTGCCCAATCATCTCTTCTTACAGTCCGAGGGGAACTGTATATTACACATATGGGCTTCTGTTTTAATCTCACAAATTGCAACGCAGGCTGTTTGGGAGTCATCAAGCGTACCTGGGGCCTCTTTTATAAAAGGGACATATGATCAATTTTGATCTTCAGTGTGATCTGAGCAGTGTAAGGACTTGCTTCAGTGTGGAAATGAAACCCTTCTAATCAAAGTCGAGAGCTGTCAACCCGCTATCGCGTCCATCTCATAAAACGTGTCGCTTGAATTCAATCTCCTCTGCCATCAATGCTACTGTAATCGTCAAAAAATGTGAGTTTCTCTTTTTCCTGACTAAACCCTTACTTGTGCTGGCATTATGTTGAGGGAAAGTCGTGCGCTATCAGCTTTAATAGATTTAGATTAGACATGCTATGCTAATTTTCAAGTTCATAAATATATTTTAAGTTGCTACAAGAACAGACTTACAAACTCTAATACTCTAAAAAAACATCATCCGGTGCTGCAGCATTGAATCCCCCCTCCTTTAAACTCCACCCCCTTCCAAATACCCAGCCTCCACAAGTAACAGGACTGCTAACAACAACAGGGCAGCTGTGGTGAATCAATTCTAGTGGCCAAACTAGCTGCTAGGTATATATTGTGCAAATGTGTGACATTGGTGGTGTGGTGTGATGTCACAAAGTCACAGAATTAAAGCAGGGCTACTGAAGAGGCGTTTCAGGAGCAGTGTTTTCTGTGGGAGAGAGGAGCTTTTTTTTACATACACAGGAGCATATATAAAACACTGGAGGAAAGGAAAAAAAATAAGTATAATAGGTCTTCTTTAAGATTTATAGATCATATCAGTGTATGTTTCAAGTGGGACTTTTAGAACTTGCTTAAGCAAAGGTTTAAATGCTCAGGATCCTCCATAAACTGACCATAAGCACACTGAAAGACATGATTTTTTTAGATAAAGTTCGAGTACAAATCTTAAAGTTTTAGAAACGAGGCCCCTGCTTTTTGGTTCACCCAAATGCAACGGCGCAAGGTGCAAAATGGCTGGGTAAGGGTTTGTATAGATCAGTGTGTGTGATGATTAATGAATATACACAAAGTTAACAGCTAATTAGCACAATGATGATAGAAATGAATACTACATTTGGGAAATGGGGCTGTGATGCAGAGGATTAATGAGCTTCGGTAATCTGATGTCTGCCTCACAAACAGCAGAATACTGATTCACACAGGCCTGTCTGATGTGTGCAGAGGTGTACGGATCTATTATGTAGCCGCCCGCTCTCGTTTACACGGCATTAAATGAAGGTAAACACAGTGGACGCCGCACGTAATGCCACCGCGCTCCTATCAAATTGGAGGCTGCCGATTTATCAACACATCTGTCCTGCTGCCTTCAGACGGCTGCTGGGATTTAATGAACTGAAGGAGAAGCTTTTCATTGGGCGTAAAGCAGCTGTGGACGGCAGATATCGCTCGTGTTCATTCACAAATAAATAGTTATCTTCTGATGCAGATTTCAGTGTATCTACTGGCTGGAAAGTCTTTCATTGAAATGGTTCATGTATTGCTTATTTGTTTGCTGTTACTGATATCAAAAGAATGTTCTTTCAGATCCTCCCACCTCAAGAAAATGAGGAAAATCGTGAAACTAGGAACACTGGTGGTGCTGCTGCTGGTCCCCCTGTGCTGTGTTAAAGTACGATTTGCCAGATGCTCTACGCCAAACACTTGCGCGTGGAGCAAAGAGCAAGATTCACAAGGCAGAGTTCAAAAAAACGTTGCGTGATCTTTGAGTCACACAACAAAGACATCAGAAAACCCAGCGAACCAGCCATAATGAGCGCAGGAGGGAGCCATGTCTATGTGTGAACTCTTGAGAATACATGTCTGCATGCATGCGTGCACTCGTACGGCCGCGCTGGGAGAGAAGACAGGCAGCGACATTCGCCAAACGGATAGCAAAAGAAAGAGAGGGAGAAGGTGTGAGGGAAAGCACTCGCCTGCACGTTTATGATGTTCACGGGGTTATGTGCCTGTGATGAGACATAAAGACAAAGAAAAACGGAGCATGCGAGGATGTGCGTGCCTGTGAAGTAATTCAGAGTTCAAATGAGAATGAATAAATGGGAGGGCACTGCACAAGTAGCTACTCGTCTGTCTGTGTTTGTTTTATTAGCTGAGCGCCGAACATTACTGCTTCTGGGAACTTGGATGGATATGAAGTGGAAGGAAACAAAGACGGAGAGGAAGTGCAGGCAGAGGCAGGAGCGATGAAAGAGGACAGAGAGGGGCGGAGGAGGTAAAGACAGAAGGAGAGTAAAATTAAAAGGATAAACAGGAGGACCGCTTGATGGGGAGCAGATCTGTGTGCTTACAGTGAGAGGAAGTCTGCGAGGCTCCAGCCTCAGCCGCGCTGCTGATGAAGTATCGACACATCAACAATCTGTGTGGGTGTAGCTTAGCACCGCTCTGCTTTGTGCCCTCTCTGAGCACAACAGCTCTCTCTTTTCATCTCTCCCTGACTCTGCTCTGTTCTTAACCTCCCTCACTGAAGCACACAGCCAGATTCTCTTTCATTCCCTCTCACTAAGAAGCGTGTCCCTTTCTCCCCCACTGTCATCTTTTCATCCTTTTGTCATTGTCCCCGAGTCGGCCCCGGCACACTCTTTTTTTACCTTTCAGTAAACCTCTCCACTTCTTTCCCTGGCTTCTTCTCCTCTGCACTCAACCCAGTTTATGCCCCGGCCCCTCCCTTACAGCATTTTATGTGTGTGTCTGTGCAGTGTATCTTGGATGATATCACTGTTAACTTTAATGTTCCCCAATGGGTGGAGTGTACACTACACTGTTCCTCCATTAGAGCCCGGCACACAGACGTCGTGTACACATTCAATAATGCAGGTCAGTGCTTAACGTTGACCGGTGTGCAACATCAGGGTGCACCCTGTGTAGCGCACATGCATTCACACACCCACACGCACACGCACATCATGCAAACATTTGCACGTGGTCCCAAAGCACATGTAGGCTGCTGATTCTCGCCAGCGCACACAGCGGGCACACACACTCCTACAGCACACACACCTTTCTGTCAGCCTCAGATAACAGAGTGCAGTGGTGGAGTGGCGATAAAGAAGCCATTCCTGCTAAATGAAAGAGTAGAATGTACAATAAATACACCTGTGCGGAGCTTATGCTGATAGGCAGGGGGAGAATCGACAAGGGGACACATGCGACACTCGACAGAAAACCATTTTCAGACAGGACAGATCCTGACCATCAAACCATCGGGCAGCTCGTCCTAGAGCGGGCAACGAAAGAGGATTAGCTCTCTAATCAGTGCCCATCTCCGTGGGCTATTCAGAGGGAAGCCCGAGTGGCCTGGTCTCCATTCTGTTACTCTGTCAGAGCAGGAGGAAGAGGCTGACCCAGTCAACTGCAGGGGAGAGCTGAAGCAGGTGGATACACACCTGAGGGATGGGATTAACACAGTCCTGGCACATTACAACCAGCACGCATTACGTATAATCCCACTGGAAGGGTGCATGTGTGCATAGCTGCCTCAGGTCTGTCCAGGTGTGTAAACACACTGGTGCTGCCAGCAGATTTTTACCTGAGGTGACACCTGTAGGGTTGAGCTTTACATGAAGTTACAGGGGAACAGACAGGCTGCCTGCAGGTTCACCTCACTGCCATCTGCTCCATCGGCTCCCTTTGACCCCGGCTCTCCACAGCAACCTGAGCATCTCACAGTATCCGCCGCTCTCCGCTCTTCGTCATGTGATGAGGTCTACCTGTCTATGTTGTTTTCGACTTGACATGTGGATAAGCTTAAGTTTGACTACATAGTGTGACAGAAGACCAGGCAGATGTTACCCGGCTGGGTTCTATCCTGCGACGCCATGATAACAGGCACCACGCACATATGATTTATTATAAAAAAAGGAATGATGCTGTTTGCCCTGCGAGATTGTACATCAGTGTCAGCCTTGAGTTACAATGCAGTGATTGAAAAAGAATACACAGAGTGCAACCTGCAGGAGGCATTGCTGTACAGCTCTACATCTTAACAGGATACAAGTCATTTAATTCAACAAGGTTTATTGGCATTAATGCCATAAAGACAATATTGCATGATTGTATTATTGTATGTTGTATAATATGCTTACATTCTGGCAGATCATGTACTGTAAAATTTATGTTAAAGCACATCTGAGTAATATACATTTCTCATTACCCATATTTGCAGTGAGTCTGGATGCTGAATGTGGCTAAAGTGGGTTGTGTTACTGCTAGTTTTTTTTTGTTTTCTTTTTTTTCATAGAGTAACAAAATGTTTTTATCTTTTTCTGGCATGCAGTTTGAGCCATCTGTTTCAGAGTTCAAAGGATTTTTTAATAGGCTGCTACATTTGAGTTTCATTCAGCTATAAAGTGCACATGGCTGGATATTTTGTATACTCTTTTGTACTGCATGATAGTTGTCATTGTCTGTCTATGTTGTTTGGTGCTGACCATTTTTTTCGTTTTGTTTTGATGCTGCACTCTTTGCCAGGTCGCTTTTGAAAAGGGGGTTTTAACGAGACCTTGATCTGGTTAGTTTAAGGAAGGTTATGAATGAAAATAGATGCAAAGCTCCTGCTGTGATACCTTTCAAAGCTGAATAGGCCCGAATAAAGAAATCAGAAGCTAAACTGACAAACTTTCTTTAATAATTCCTAAGACAATTTATACAGTGTTGCACAGCATTGCATCTGAATGATTTTCATCTGTTGTACTGAAAAGGTTTTGGACAGAATTTAAACAGCCTTCTGCGCATCTCCCGCAGGAACCAACTCAAGATTAAATGCAGCTTCCAACCAAACGTGGCACCTTATTGTGGCTAATTGTCATATTGTTTGGCTGTCATAACGTCACATGTCGCTGTCGAGATTTGATTTACAGTGTGATGTGGGTGCCACAGTACACCCTTTTGTTTATCTTGCTATACATTGGGTTCGTCTAAGTCGCATTTGTTTGTTCAGACGCGGCTCTTACGAGATGTTATATGGGAGACAGCCGCTCTAATTGGAAATGGTTAAATGGTGGAATGAGACTTAATATTTTCCATCAGCCTGCGCATGTGTTTATTTGATTCTGTCAAATCATTTAAAATTGAATTAAAAAGCCGCCTCAGACAAGTCAACAAAGAGAATCCATTATTATTCAACCAGTGAGAGCTGTTTTTCAGCAGAGCCAATTCACTCAGCGGACCAAATGATTTTTTATTTTTTATTTTTTACATCTCTGTCAGAGCGGTTTAACCGTCAATTGGCACCCTGTTGCTTCTCCTTCAATAGGGCAGACATGCAAAATGGATCCTGCTCAGGTAAAACAGGTAGCGATGTTTGACTAGCTGATGAGAACAGGTAGCGCCTGTGAAAGGGAGGGTGGCTGAGGAGAAGAAAGGTAGAGACAACTTCACAGCTTCAAAGAACGAGGCCCCCATTTGAAATGCACACAGAAACTAGCTCGACATACAGTTGCACAGCAATATCCCAAAATGAGCCAAGAGAGGCTTCTTGAATTTGCCCGCAATACCAAAAGTGTGGTTGACTGATTTGCTGGATCTCGTTCTTATATAACACATTTGTTTTCTCCTTGTCTCTGTTTTACAGCAGTGAAAAGCAGTGAAACTCCTACATGTGTGCCTGCTAAAGTAAAGCTGACTTAAAGTAACTGGTCTACCAGGAAGAATGACAGCGCGGTGGTAAACAGCATTTGTTATTTCAGCCAGTGCTGTGAGACGACATGTCGTCACAGCGTTGGGTCTCGCAGCTGTGGGAGTTTTGACATTAGAAAATTGTTGCAGAGAGACAGAGGTGAATGGATGGGTCAACCAAACACTGGACTTGTGCACAGTAGACCGTGTAAGGTTGAACTGTTTGTTCTATATGACCACAGTAGATGCCTAGCTTGCTGAACGGTGTTGCAGTGTTTCACTAAACCCTCACCACGTCATGTTTGTGCCACATTAACATAACTGAACGACTGAAATTTGGGAGCGTATTTCCTCTTCTCGGCGCCTGTTACAATTTCAGCGGCAAACTGAGTGGGGAGACGGGTGACACACACGTCAGGCAGGGTCGACTGTGCACACCCGCCTCTGCTTCTGGGTTGCCAAGAAACTGAGACACTCCCTTTTGAGTCGCTTCACTATGAAATTGAGAGATTAAGGGGAGAAATTATCAATCAGGAGCAGAGCGGGAGAAAGGGTTACACAGAGAAAATCAGAAGTGTCGGCAGGCATGGCTTAGACCTCGGCAAACTCTAACCACGCCGTTACAACATCATGATTTGTCAGAAGTTCTGTGTGTTGCTCTTCAGGGCGTGGACAAATGATGTGTTGTGCCGTTTAATTTTGACTGTAACTGATCTGACGCACCTGGTGGTTTGTCACAAAGACGAGTCGGAAAAAAAGGTGCTGCTAGGAAACTGTTTGGAAATGGGCAGGCATTTTCAAAAAAACGACCTGGCTAGTGATAGGACAAACCGTGTCTTTTTCATCGTCCATCATGGGCTAACTTCAACCAATCGGATCAACAGTGGGAAGGCGCTACCGCCGGCATTAATCGCTCTCTTCTTCCCGCCAGACGAGGAGAAAGTATACTTTCAGTCACACGCTTACAAATACTTTGTTCTGGCGTGAGTGGCCGCACACACTTGGTCGCACACCTCCTCCCCCTTGATGAGGAGAGCCACCATGGGGTGTCCGTGCCAGATTCTAATTAGGGATTCAGTCGTCTCATCTGAGATCACGACGCACGCTCAAAACACTCGAGGCGAACAAACAAACACACGCTAACATGAATACCGTACGCACGTTCAACCCAAAAACATGCCAAAATAGACTCTGGCACTCGTACGCCATGAAGCAAAGAGACATATTGTTACAGAGGCCCTCTTACTGGAGAGCCGCGATCATTAGCGTGACACGACTGATCGTCTAAACTGTCTCTGAGCTGCGTTTTACCAGCTGACTCAAACAAAGCCAGTCACATAACACAGTGCCAGGGTGAGATCCGCAAATCATGTGTTTGTTTGCTTCCCCTTATTCCAAAAGCCTAACGATGCTCTTCTCTCCCAGCTTTCGAAGACAGATGGAGATCATTAGCCTCTCTCACTCCGCCCCCCCCCCTCCACTCTCTCCGATCTGTCATGTCTAAACCATAGCCGCTCTCGCCTTTTCACTCATCCCCTCCTCTGTTTGCCCCTCGCTCACTGTCTCCGTCCGTCTCCCTCTACACAGATTTATATCTAAAGGTTTCAAACTCCTGCGGAATCTTACAACTTTAACAAGTGCTTCATCACTCTTGTCAGAAGTAGTTACAGGAGTCATGACACACACTTCCCCCGACAGGAGGAATTGATGAGAGGCCATTAGACTCTGCTGGTCCCGGAGTGAACGGGACGGCCCCCATCACCGCAGTCCTCCACACCTTGACGTGGGGCACGGACACCGGCCGCTCTTCAGTCACGTATCAAACGCACCTTCACTTATGCTGTAGTCACAACATTTTGCTGTGCAATATTTTATCTGAGACAGATGTTAACAACTGTAATTTTCGCAGCATCTGCCCCAAAATTCTGATTATTATTCCCCAGCAAGCAACAAGTCTTATGTTTGTGAATGAATTTCTGTCACTGTTAGTGTTATCGTGTCATTCGGAGACACGTGTCGCTCATTAATGATCACACAGTTAGGATTGATAGTGGTTCTGTAGCCGTTTCTGCGGTCTGCCTGTTTGCAGCAGTGCTGAAAAGTGTTAACAGAGCTCCTGCTGTCCTGCCTGCACTGGTGACCATCTGGACTGAATCCATCACTTCTTCCAGCATGTCCTCTGTGTCCCCGACTCCTTATTTCTCATTATGGCACAGTGGTTGCGGGACGAGCTATAGCTGGGGCCATTTAGCCGCAAACCGATTAGCTGACTGTCACTGTGATGTTATTTCAGATTTGCGTTTGTTACGGCTAAAGCAAGTGAAACAAAGCAGCCAGAGAGCAGAGTGCATCCTCAAAACTAAAACATCCTGTGATTTAAAAATCCTCCTATATACAGTAATTTCTATAGAACGATTTCGAAAGACTTTGATTGTAAACACAGAGCTCTTGCATTTTAACCCTTGCATTGTAACATGCATTTTTGATGATATTCTATCATATTCATTAGACTGTGCAGTTTACATGGTTCTTATATGGGGGCTGACAACTGTTTTTCCAGTGCTGACCTGAGGTTATTACTGCGTCCAGTGGACACCAAGAGAGGAGAATCTGTCGTATGCAGCCATTTTGTCTTAATGTTTCACTGGACTGAGGCACAACATCAATGCAGCTGAAGTCTAGTTGTATAGAATAATGCTGTAGTGCTGTATTGCTGTGAAGCTCCAGAACTGACTGCTAAATTTTGGACTATCTTCTGCCTACCACGCTCAACATTCGTGATTTTGGCAGGGTCGGATTTATCTGTAATTCTATAACAAACATATTTTACCACGTAAAAAAGATAAGATGCCGTTTTAGCATTAATAACTAATTGAAAGCAACGAGCGCAGCAAAAAATGTTGACAGAGATGTACACTGTAATAACAGTATGTCAAGGTCAGACTTTAGTAGTTGGCGTCTTTCAGTGGTGTATTAGCACTCATGAGATTTGGAGAAGGCGTCTCTGTTTCAGTGCATATGGCAGTCTTTGGCGAATGAACACACATACATTAACAAGCCTGGGCTCCCATGGATATTTGTCCCGGGAGAATGGAGTTGATCTTGGCGAGAATTGTCATATCATAATTTGTGGTGCTCAACACTACACCATACCCTTATATGTCTGAGGAAATCTCACCAAATCTGTCTCTAATTTCTAGTTTTGTGCAAATGTGAGTTGCCATGTGTATGCAATAGCATACATACATTAGATTGGACGAGCAGGCACACTCTAGTATTTTACATTGAATCCTAAGCTAATAAAAGTGGAGGAGCTGATTGAGTGCTCCGACCTCCCCGGAGGTGCTCTAGGTTAAACGGGTGCAGGGCTGGGCTCTCTTTCTCTGCTTTTAAAAGCCTGACATGTTCCCTGCAGGATGTCTGACCCTCTCTGACCACAAATCAACCAGCAATTACAACCCTACACAAACCTGCTCGCGCACACACAGTACACACAGACACACACTATCGCAGTACTGGACGTCCGGTGCTGCTGCGTGGGCCAGAAACAAAAAGGCGAGGCAATATATTTGTGAAAGAGGTTAAGTGTAATATCAGGAAAAGTAGAACAGGGTGGAATGGCAAGTAGAAAGGGGAACAGAGAGGGGAAAACATGAGGGCAAATGAGAGTCAAGAGCATGAGATTTGAGCAGATGAGTCGGGACGTGTGGAGAGCTCTGAATAAGGCCAAGCAGTGTGTGTTACTTTGTTTTGACCTTTACTTTCATAGTTACATCTTCAGTTTAATTCTGAAAGCCACAAACTGCAGTAATTACATGTGTCATACTTCTAACCTTTCATGCAGCCCCCTTAACTATGTCTGATATAAACAACTAACAAATTAACCCAAGCTGATATTTCAAGTGTCATCCACCCCAGGAAAAAGCACTGGAGGCTTAAGGCCAGAGTGGCAGTCATTTTTCAGATGTTTTATTCCATGGTAGTGTGTTCTCATAAATAAGGCAAGTCCCAGAGGGATGGAAAGCCCTCCTTAGCCACTGCTTTGTTTCAAGACAAAGCCTCTTTTTATTCCACTCGGAATAACCTGTCACAACACCCAAGGTACCACCCTATCAATATCCATGGCAACAGGGTTGGTGGGATCGACAATAGTAAGCAGTTCTTTGGGGCTCTCTCCAGAGGTTTCGATGAGGTATCGTGAGGTATGAGTACAATTGCTGAAATCTGTACTTACTTAAGGCAGCTACAAGGGTCTTTTACTTGGTGCTCATTCTGCTGGTGCTCATAGACTTTGTTTTAGTGCTGTACGGTGTTGTACAGCCGGAACACCAATATCCACTATCCAACACACCATCCAACCAACCAACCAACCAACCAATGGACACAGTTGAACATAAACTCTGTGACAAAGTTATACTATATTTATCATATTTAAACAGCAGGTCTTCTACTCATGGTTTTGTTTGCTTAAGTAGGTCATATAAAGGCACACATAGTAAAGTGAGACTGTTTCATAACCATTTCAAAACTCCTTTTTAGTACATTTAACAAAGACATAAAAAATAGAACACGACAAAGCTGCTACATTTGATCCAATACAACATCAGCTTCATTGCAAACAGGCTAGAATTCACCATTAACGATGACAATTCAGGATTTTCTCCTAAACTTGCTTCCCTTCAGTAACGTAGTAGTAATAGCCATCGTAACATCCTTCTGTGCATGTGTAAGTGGCACAAGAAAAACCCGCCAGAGATTTGTGCCACGGACAACAACTTCTCCAGCTCAGATAAAACAGAATTAAACAGCAAATTCTAAGCAGCCACTCCGCAGAGCTGTGTCTCACAAAGAAGCCCCATCAGCACCATACCACATTCTCCGAGAGCGAGGAGTCATGATAGGATGTAACGATAACTGCATTATTTGCATTTCGGATGCAGCTACCTGTTGGCTTCAAAGCTAAGAAGAGGAGGGAAACACAGAGGGGTTTGACAGTAATGAGTAATCATGGACGGGCGATACAAAGCGAGCCTTTTCAAAGGGAGCCTTTGATGCAGGTGAATCACATCCTAAACATACTTATTAGCAGGAGTGGGGGAAAGAGTGAGGGAGGATGGGTGAAGCGAGGGGGAGGCGGGGTTGGAGAAATTTGTTCCGCACGTTAGCTGGCATGCTTGGGTGCGCGAGAACAGAAGGTTGGCATAATGAATTTTGGCGTGCAAGCGGCTGTTAATGAAATAAAGAACCCCACCCCACCAGAGGTGTGACTGTGTGTGTGAGTGTGTGTGTACTGGAGTGTGTAAGCAAGCATGTGCGCAAAAAGAGAGACGGAGTGGACGAGACGGAGGAAGAAAGAGAAGGGGACGGGTGAGGGTTGTTTGAGTTTATGACGGAGAGGGGAAGGAGGCTGTGACTGCGAAATAGAAAAAAAAAAAAAAAGTTTGCGTCTCTGTCTGAGCATGTTTTCTGGATTTGCGTGTGCTCCTGTATCGCTTTTCAAAGCAAGAAACATTGTTCCCTTAAGCTTTGGATGTTTTGGTTGCAGACAGGGGCTGCATAATACAGGAATAATCTGGGACAACAAGGACTTTCTATCCATGTTGATTGGATGTTAATTCTGGCTCTTTGTAATCTTTTGCTTGAGGGAGTCTGGGGAGAGGAGAGACAGCTACAAGGAGATACTGGAGTGCAAACAAAACTTATGGACTTAAAAGGGAGAGGGGATATTGAATGTTATTTTGCCTGTGAGTGAGGAAGCTTCCAGAAAAAAAAAAAAAACACCACGTGAAGTCTTCTCTCTTCATGTTCGGCCTAATACCACAGATGAATCTTGCATATGGTCCCATCGCAGAAGAACACTTTCAGGATGAACTTCATTAAAACTTTCTGACTTCTGTATCTCTGCGGGTGTACTCCTGGAGGGATTATGTCTTTGGTTGAGTGTCTGTGTGTATCTTTTGCCAGCAAATCTTGCATGCTATTTGGCTCATCAGCCTAATTTTCTTGTGCACATTTATGACTGCATGTCGGAAGTCTTTCTGTGCTTGTGGTGCCTCCAGTTTTTTTTTTTCTTGTTTCGATAAAACCTTTTTTATTTACGGCTGACTGTTAAAGTCACCAACACAAGTCCGTCCTCATGTGTCACAGCGGTAATGTTCCAAAGCACAAAAACAATCCTGTTTGCTTGAATGCTGGAGTTTTGACACACTAACGCATAAATTAACATCAATACATGTAAATAAATGTTCAGGCTGCTGAGACATGAGCGTTCAGGGAGTGTCTCTGATGTTTTAGGAGCGGTTCCTGTCCAGATTTCCATGCTTGGCAGGGATCTGCTCTCTGCTGAGGCCACTCTTCTAGTTCTTTATCACCCCACTCTCAAGAGGAGCGCAGGTATCACACACTGCCTGGCTTTGTAGTGGCTCAATTTCATAAATCAAAGCATTTTGCTGAGAAAACAAAAAGGACATCTTATTGGAACACATCAGCCCTGATCCCACCTTCTGTTGGGGATTCCTGAACATCTGAGCCAAGGAGACAGTCTGCACAAGTTGCATACAGAATACTGTATGAATGGACAAACAGGCCTGAGGTTTAAGTGTATGCTATATGTTACAGTGTGTTCTCAGTAGGCCAGGTGGCGTTTGAGGCTCTGATGTGATTTCTAAAGCCTCTGAAGACAGTCTGTCCCCACCCTCTCAACACGGGTTGCCTAATTGAGTGTTAATTTGGTGCTAATTATGTAACATGTTATCCCAGTGAGACGCCCCAGATGCCACGAGACGAAAGGCGTGTGGAAGAGTGTGCAGAATCGCAAAGCATTTAGGGAGACGCTACTTGTGAAGCAGTCGGCATCTGCTTCCTGCATTCAGTGAGTCACAAGGCTGAAAAAACAAAAAAAACAACAACGCGCATTTGGCCTTAAGAAGCATTCAATCAAGGCAAGAGATGCAGCGAAAAGTCTGCATTTTCGACAATGGGGCAATCCTCATACGAACCAGCTGATTGTTAAACAAATATTCCTTTCTTCAAGCGAAACTCTTTGAATTAATCATTCAACAAACACTGCTCTGCAAAAGTTCGGCCCCCCCACATTAAAAATGAAAGACTTTTCTTTAACTGTGAAAGCAATACACAGTAAAGCTGGCAGCGAGTGGCAGAGCCGGGGACAGGGCTGTGGCACTGAAGCTCTCCTCTCCCTCTGCTCTGTGTGCTGCTCAACATAAATATAATATGATTATGAAGAAGACCTCTCTGCTCTTTTATTTATCAAAGTCATGGAGCCTTATACAACATACACTGTAGAATACTCTGCGTGGTTGCCAGAGGGGGTTTTAGGATTTAGGAGTGTGTGTGTGTGTGTGTGTGTGTGTGTGTGTGTCCGTGTGCAGTTCTTGCGTAATACGTGACAGGGTCCGTAAGTCTCTGTGTGCATACACCTCACTGTTTACGTGCGTGCCGTTGGAATGCAGCGTGACACTTCCCGGGATAAGGCTGTTGTTTTCTATGTTTTTGTTATTGTCAACAAATCCCACAAAAAGCCCCGAACCCACAATGTGTTGCTCCGTCTTCCAATACTTTCTCACCTCCCTACCTTGTCGGTGGCACTCAGCCCCGAGCTCTTTTGTTCCTCCTAGGAAGGTAAATCCTTAAACGCGAGCAACATTTTTTTTATTTTTATTTTTTAAGCTTTATTTCTAAAAGGAGTTTTAGCAAACACTCTCTTTAGACTACAGTAAATAATGCATTGGATGGGGTCTATTTTCTGCCGTGGATGAGTATACATTTGGTGCAATAGGGTATTTATGACACCAGGACACTATATGTGGAATTTAGTCAATATAATCTGCAGTTCCCCTGCTCATTTAATCTGGTGCAATGCTGTAGCCAGTGTTTGTGTCAGAGTCAGGTAGTCATGAACCTATTGGTGGTGAGACAAAGAGACATGAAGCCTGCTGGGTCTTCACTTTAAAGACCTCGTCTCCCACAGCTGTGGATGAAGAGATGCGTCGTGCATGGAAGAAATAGCTCACCATTTAAGTTTGGGCAGACCCCCAGAGCTTTATCCACACTTTATTATCACTGCTTCATTGTCATTTTGTTAAAGGGTGTCATAAATTTGAAATGGTAAAGGGAAGATGTATCATATAACTCAAATAATATCAGCTTATTCTCAGAAAATCAGACAATAAAAAAAGTATCCAACTAAATAGGGTAGAAATACTTTTATGAAGATTTTAATTACATTTTTCATGTACATTTTTCCCGCAACCAAAAATACATCTGTCCACCCCAGTGGACATTATGCGCCAAAGGGTATGTTCTGCCTATTTTGATTACCCTATTTTTACATGTTTCATTTGAATTATGACATAATTAACACTTGAATAGTTTAATCAAACAGCAATATTAAACAGTCTTCAGATTTTTATCTACATCCAGACCCAATTATCTAAATATAGGCCCAATTGGCAGAACATTTCATTAAGTGCATAATGTCAAATGGAGTGGACAGAAGTATTTTCAGTCACAGATGAAAATACTGAAATCTATTCAAAATGTGTTACTACCATCTCTTTTTTTTAATAGAAAAGTATTGTTTTAAGTGTAGCTTAACTGGCAGAGAGTAATGCCTGACTGGTCCACGTGGGTAAAAATGGTCCATCCTTTTGTTTGGTAAAATAACCAGTTGAAGGTCTGTGCACACAGATGTTATTATTGAATGAGCTTGTTAATTAACTATCCCTGATCCAGGTCTGGAGAACTAAAGATTATTGTTTTGTGGTGTTATTTTATGTGAACCTGCTATTTCAGTTCAGTGGTCAGAAAGTTTGTGAATATTCAGAACACACCTGGCTGACAGTCTGCCGATGGCAAATGTCCAGCTCAGCGAATCAGTGCATAAGAATAAACATGGAAAATGTGAGGGAGCGTCTCCTGGGCCAGTTGCTTCAGTGTCCATGATTTCACCCATTTAGTGCATGTTCTCCATTGCAACTTTTTGTCAGACATATTCTTGATTTGAAGTGAGAATTGTGTATTTTTGTATTTGTATTATATTTCCTCTCATGCAGGCGGAGAACTGCCTGTTGGCCGCCGGTGTAAGCTTGCTGTTGACTTGACTTTCTCAGTTACCTTTTTCAAAGACATTTTCACTGTGGGAAAAGCAGAGGTTTGAATATTAAAATCCTAAGTGTGGAATTTACCTGCTTCAGGGTACACCAATACTGATGTAGGGGCAACCTGATTCCACTTAAGTAAGTCATGTTTTTTATTATAAATCCACCTGATACCCAAGTTCTGATAGGTGGGGGAGATGGAGAGCACATCCGCTGTTTACTTATGAATGTAGTACTGGCAGGGGAAATGACTGTGGTTAGTTCAACAGCAACTGAACTCAGCAATTCCTCATTCAACACTGAGCCCTCTCTGCATTCACTAATAGATTTCCTATTCTTGTCTAATTAAAAAGGGAAGCCTTTTTCCCCTGAAAGGCTCCCAGAGCTATATCGAAGGGTGGAGAGGTCGCTGGGAATCCATCAGATGTGATGCAGTTAATCAGCATAAAGCCTGCTCCAGTGCACTGCTAAACAACAACTGCAGGAATGGGCCCAGCCCTCACACTGCGCCACACTGGCAGGCACAGAGGCGAGATAGAATTCATATACAGTATTGTCTAGAATTTTTAAGCCACATACCTGATAGTTCCCTCTATTCTCTCTAAACAGGGTAATTAAAGAGGATTTAAAAATAACTACAGAGGAAGGAGGAGAGCGAGCAGTACGGTGGGAGAGAAGGGGGTTTGTGGGAGAGAATATAAAGAAATTGAGAGGACAGAGCCCTCGCCCACAGTAATTACCTGTCTCTACTTCCTATCTTTTTGAGCGACAACAAAAGAAGTTGGGAAAGAGGAGGGGAGACGGGAGACAGATGGAGGAGAGGAGTGAAGAAAAATAGGTGAGCACGTACAGGAGGAGAAAAATCACCATGACACTCCTGACACCCACATCATTCTGCAGCAAACTGGCAAGTCAGTAATAAAGGCTGACTCAACCCTCCTCCAGCGATGCACATTTTGCCTCTCTCTTTGTTCCACACACCTGTGATTAAGGTACAGTAGGTATCTGATCTTGAGTTAGAAGCAGCAAATGGTAGAGCTGGTCGTGGAGACAACAGATGAGTCAAGGGAGACGTCTCCTATTGTTCGGCATTCAAGTAGCTAGACGGCAACATGAGGGTTATCTAAGTATGTTAAATGTGGCTTCATTAGCAGCCTGCCTACTGTGTCTGCTGTCCATCTGTAGCCTGGCTAACAATCACCTAATCATCAAAACAACAGATATATGGAGGCTGCTGGCCAGAATCAAAATCCAGCCGTGTTTTCTTCCTGCACGACACAATATGAACTCTGCAGTGGCCTCATTTGGACCAAATCAGGCATTGTGGTGAAAGCATCAGTCCTTAAATTGATTTTGGGCGTGGGGCTAAGGCAGTGTTGACCACAGGAGCTGCCGAATAAAACACAGTTACCCTGCGGTGAAAAAAATTATGACGGAATCGTCTTTTGGAGAAGTGCATCCTGACTCGTTACGCTGCAGAGACCAATCACATAAGCTGACGATTAGGCCGGCTTGCCAACAGTATTGTTGTTCAAGACTGGCACTCATGAGAACTCATACCTCCGCCAAGGCCCAACAGTTCCCTCTAATTCAATCAAGCCTAATCCAATATGAAAAAAAGATATTAAGATCATATTAAACATATTAAAATCTGCTAGATCTGGATTTTTAGTTGGATCTGTTTGTGTAATCCCGCAGACAAACCAACCAACCAACTGATCATCCAAACGACCATCCAACCAAAACATGCAACCCCTTGACGGACATAAAAACCTACTACTATAATACTTCCAATGGACGTTGCACTAACATCCATTTCTCAGCATTCAAACCCTGCCTGGCTATCCTGTTTTACTCATAAATAAGTCACAGTACTGAAGCTATGTACTCGAAAACACCATTTCACCTGGACTTTTGTGTGAGGGAACCGATGACACTTACACACATGTGCCCAAAGCAGGAACTGGCTTCAGGGAGGAACAGGTGGAACTGAAACTCTGCCACTCATGCGCAGTTATCAGAGCTGGCCAGGCATGCATGCACATACAGCAGGTGTACAAAGATGTGTCCACATACACACACAAACTTATATGTGAACAGACAACAGACTGTACACACACACACACACACACACACACACACACACACACACACACACACACACACACACACACACAGTGAAAGCAAACAGTAGACGCTGACACTGGCTTCCTGGACAGCCTCTCTCGCTGTGCGGGGATGCCAGAGGAGGAGGACAGAGAGAGAGAGAGAGAGAGAGAGAGAGAGAGAGAGAGAGAGAGAGAGAGAGAGAGAAAGAGAGAGAGAGCGAGCAAGAGAAGCTGCGATGCTGCTGTAAAGACATCATTTCCATTGTGTACCAGGGAAAGTGGTGGCAACACAAAATGGTAATGACAGTTAAGGCGTTTAGTCACGGACTCACTGGAAGGAGCTGAAAAAAAAAACAAAACAAAAAAAACACCCTCATTTTGACATAACCGACATTCTCTGAGGCACTGCTACGGGGACCAAAATAACTATGATGCAGGAGAACGTGCACACTGTGTGGCATTCAGTGCACCTGCTTTCCAGTGGGGAAAGATAAAATACACAAACAGGCACGTGTGCATCTGTAGGATAGTAGCGCTTATGCACACATGTTAATGTCAGAGGGAGGGCTCCTCTGCATCAGTCAGTCTTACAGAGATCTCTTTGCGCCTCCACCCCGGGGGCTGAGAGGCTTTGACTGCACACTATATGTATGATTTTGAGTACTGAGTGACACGGAAAGGGCGAGGGTTGCATCAACCTCATGAGGCTCCGTAACTCCCGGGAGAAAAAGAGGAAGAGGTGAAGGCAAACAGAGTAAGAGGGGAACGCAGGAAAACATTGAAAAGAGACAGATGATGTCAGACGTGAGTCATAATTGGACCTCTTGGTTTGTAGGGTTTGATGGGAAAAACCTACACCAGTAAAAAAAAACCTCTCCATATCCTATCCTCTCCAGGCCGTCTGTATAACATACCACATTTCACATGTGGCTAAAAGTGTATGCAAATACGCACACGGATGCTCGCGTATCGTAACCCTTTATTCATTTGTGGCCTCTTAGGGGCATGCTGAACAGCATGTCCATTGCTGCTCCGTGGATGAGATCAACTATGCCAGAATCCTTCTATTTTCTGCCACCGTCCCCTGTGGTTGCTAATGGTCACCTTCTTATCTTTTAATTGGACGGAGGTTTTTCTAGAGAGCTCTTTTCTTGAGGACACTGTATAATGAGAGGGTTATTTAAGGGCCTCTAATTGACCTTCAGCCTTTTCTCATATCCTGCCATGAGAGCCATGCTGCAGATGGCACTGTTACAATACAACTGCGAGCTAATCTTATTCTGTCGAGACAGCAACTGCAGGCCCAAAGTTAGGTGGCCTCCACCGCCCGCTGGAGGAAAGGGAGGAGGTGTCTGTGGAGAGAAGTGATTCAGGCTGTGAGGAGGCCAATTACCACCGGACTACTGGCGAGGAGAACAGGGATTGCAGAAGAGAGCAGAGTGAAGAAGGGCCGTAACGTGATCAGTGCGAAGATGGCCATCACAGTATTGTAACATCATTAGCAGACACATAAAGGAAGATGAGCAGAGAATGAGAGAATGAAAACGCTGGTGTAAGTACAAGGTGTCACGCTGTAAGCAACAAGCTCGCCCGCAAAACTTCTCCTCGAGTCGCTCAATTTGAAGCCATTAGTGCTACCGCAGCTAGGTGTCGAAAATGAGACTCTAGAAGCAGCTCTGACCTTGCTTTAAGTACAAAATTGTACTGTAGTGAAACAAAATTGTGTTCACATGCAGGATTCAAACTTCACCACTATCTGAGTGTGCATTTCAGAAGAGACCTCGTCTTGCGTAGCAGGAAGTCGACACAAAATGGAAGCAAAATGACAGCTCTGCAGCAGCCGCTTCAACATAAGTGGTGTGGTAAGGTAATTGGCTATGTACTGTATAGAGAGAAAGACACTTTCATTCTGTTTGCTCTTTTACACTGCATACACACACACTCACACCGAGGCACACACGCAAAGCTAGTTTCAACAAAACTGTGCATACACTTTTCTTAGAATTTGTCAAATGTATTCATTTTGTGTCACTGCTTCTTGATGTCCTGGCAATATTGTTTTTGTGACATCCATGCAATAAAGGAAATTTGAATGGAATTGAATTGAAGGGAGGGAGAGAGAGACAAAGAGAGAGAGAGACAGAGACAGAGACAGAGAGATAGGTGGGGGGGACAAGGAGGAGAGCGCATGACAAGAAAGCTTTGTTTTTCTGTTCAGCACAATGGACGGTACTGCTGCACACTGCAACCTGCACTGTTTCAGCAGGCTTATGAGGGCGGCACTCATGGAAATATTTGTCAAGACGACTTCAGCAAAAAAAAAAAAAAGAGCCGAGCCGTATCTGATCCTATAGATTCCTGCAGAGATCCATACATTTTAAACAGCAAAAGGCTTTGATTCTCACGGAAGATGCAGAGAGATTGAGGTCGTTGGGATCGTGAATGCTGTTCCATATACAAAAGAATATCATTTTTTCATGCAGTATTTCATGCATTTTTAGATTTACGCCACAAAACCTGGTCTTTCTGATTCTTAGAAAGAATTAAAATGCCTCATAAGCATGAGTAAGCACTGAAGAATTGTGTTAACGAAATAACTGCCTAATAAAAAGAAAAAAAAAAAAATTAATATATATATATATATATATATATATATATATATATATATATATATATATATATATATATATATAAGCTTAAAAAGAGGCCCTGATTCTAAAGATCATAAACTCTACTCTCTTTATTTAAATTCAAGTTCAGACTCTGTCTCAAGCATAGAAAAGGAGCTCAGGGTGCTCTCTTCTTTGAATGAATTCTGAGAATTTACATCTCTGTTGTGCTGATAAAATAGAAACATGTCAGATACGCCTTATAATCGGGGCCACACCATCAAAGGAACAGTTTAACATTTTAGGACATTTCTTGTCGAGAGAAAGGCAAAAAGTTTGATCTAACCACCTGTTTCAGCCTGCCAGCACCTCAAAAACGTAATACTCAATTTGATACTGTATATCTGGTTTGTTTAGGTTGCCCAAAAACAAAAAGTGAAACTAACTATTTGTGTGGTTTTTGGAGGGGTGTTTCCCAGGAGTGAATTCTTGAAATTTTCATCTTGACAAGAAAGCAAATAGACGATTAAGTGTTGAACTAGAGCTAGAGCTTTAAACACTATGAGCAGATCTTTAAAGTCATGAACAAACATGAAGCCCTTTGGAGATATTTAAGAACCAGTGTCATGTTTGACATCTTTTGTTTTTTTAATTTTGGAGTCAAGATACATTGAGCATAAACCATTAAATTGCTTCTCCAAAACAACCAGTAATTAGAATAAGGCAGTATTTGGTCTGTGTTTCCAAATCTAATTGAGACTGTGTTCTAAAATATCTCTGAGATGATGGAAGGATACTTTAGTGTTAAGCTGATATGTGTATAGAAATCAAGCATGCATCAACAGCTTTTAGATTTTTGACTGCATCAGTTGCTGGAAGGCATGACTCTGCCACCTCTTTTCTGTTGTCCCCAGGACAAAGGGACTTTGTTAGTCCTAACCCTGGCCTCTCAGCCTTTTCAGCCACACAGGAATTATTAAACTGAATGAGTTCTTGTTAAGTAGGGAGAATGATGTCCTTCAATCAGCCCCAGCAGTCGAACACATTCATGTTACACAGTGAAATGCAGAGTTGTGCATCATCTGCATGGCTGTGATAACTTATCTCAAGGACTCATGAAAACATTTGCTAATTAAGTGTCTCATTTCAACAAGGTATTGTAGCATGCTGTTACTGAAAGCAGACTAATTCACTGGTCTCGAAAACCTTAGCATATGTACATTGCCATTTACTGAAAAACACTTTTTAATTATTGACCTACACTTCAAAAGGCCTCAAACGACAGATTCATAATTTTAATTCCACGGCTCCTCTCGGGTACCAGCCCTATAGGCCGAGATAACGATAATAACCAGGGACTGAGGGTGTGTGTGTGGGTGGAGCGGGGTAGGTCATGCAAGATTAATTGTGGGGGATGTAAATTTCATTCGTCACATGCAGATTGATGTCAATTTTAATTGAATTAAAACAATGTGAACCCTGGCCTGCTCGGAGTCTAGGAGGACGGCTGGTGAATAGTGATGAAGTGAGTCGGAGACCACTTGAGAGACAGGGGGAGGGGGCGGGGAGGTTAGGGGTGAGGAGGAAAGACAGTGAGGGAGGGGGAGATTAGTTGATGATGAGAGTGATGGTTGACCTTAAACTAATGAGCCATTCTGCCCCACCCTACACTGGTAATACCGCCGCTTCATGAGCAAATTTATAGACTCTCACAGAAGACCTACATACCAGACTTCGGACATACTGGATGTCAAAGAGTAGGTTGTGACCAGTGTTGGGCAAGTTACTTCCTTCTGCAATGCATGACATATTACTACTGTTGGCTACTGCCAGAGTTATTATATTTTTACCAAGTTATAAGTCACTTTTGTATTACTTTCACCAGATTAACCACAGAAGTAAGACCTGGCACTATAAAATGGAAGATCTCACATTGTTCTGCTACTTTATCCTCAGGTTAACCTGGTTTGTACTGATTACAAAACCTCTGACCATCATTGCTTAACTTTTCTTTCTGTTCTGTGGTCAGCTGTTTTTACAAAACAAATGGAAAAAGATGCCTCTTGCTGCAGAAAACATGCACTGTCTGACGAGGCGGGTCTTTGCGCCATAACACAGTGAAATACCTTGGCTCGCATGCAACCCACTTACCCATCCATACACCGCTGGAAAGGGAAAATGATGGCTACATGAATGGCTACATACTGAAAGAGCCAATAGGCCCTCCATACGGGGGGCAATGGGGGCAGACCTGGGGTGACAACTAAACAGAAAAAGGTGGAGACATTTTCTTTCTTCTTTCACTTTCATTTTATGGCTGCAAAAAAAAAAAAAGAAAAAGATTTGATTCTTTTGATCAGTGGACCCTTGCGAACAAAGGGAATATAAAGTATTAGAGACTGAACCAAAATCAGGATTGTATGACCACTTCAAAGGTAGGGAGTCACCACAATTTTTTTATCTGTTTTGCTGACCAGTGTTGGCAAATCAGAAAGAACCAAATGGCACAAAGTACAGCGCTTCTCCCAAGGCCCAACAGTCCCCTTTAATTTGTGCATAATTTACCTCCAAATTTGTATTTGGATCTGCATAAAAAAACTCACTATTCTTGAGATTTTGTAGAGAGTGAGAGAAAAAAATATTTCTGTCTGCCTTTATCTGGATCCTCCACAAAAGTCAATGGGCTCTACTCATCCTCCATCCAAGTTGGTTCAAACGTGGAAATCCATTCAGTAGTTTTTGTGTAATCATGCTGAAATCGACCAAGCAACAAACCAGCTGACAAATGTTTATAAACAAAAACATAGCCTTTTCGGATTCCATGTTAAATCAACTGAACAACTGATTTTTGGAGAATCTAACCGGGCATGTCAATATTGGCAAATGTTAAAAAGTCAGTAGTTAAACTTAAATTGGTGAACCGGTGGGTCTGTCCAGGTTGAAAAACTTCTATAAACACTTGATTCCAGGTGGTAACGCAATACTGGACATAGCTGCTGTAATAATAGTGCTGTAAATCCTACTGGGAGACGCATTATATTGAGCTGTTACTGCTCAAAGTAACATATTACTGTGATGCGTTACTTTTGCAGTGCATTACACCTAGCACTGGTTGTGACAGACAGCAGCTTATACTGTACATTTCACACATATGAAATCACTTTACAGTGAGTGCACTGGCCCCTCATGGCTGTGATTGATGTATGTGTGTATGTGTACACAGGTGCACACATGTGTGTAGGTGGAGTGAGGAAAAGTCAACTGCTGGAGTAACACTTATCTCAGGTGTGATTTTTATCGTCCTCTCCCCAAGGACATGTGCCCGAGGTGGAGTGTTTAGCGTGACCACGGCAGCTCGGCAATGCTGCAAGTGTCGATGTATTCACGCAGGACTCGAGCATACAGGCCGCAAGACGGAGAAGGTTTCCGTCGAGAGCGAAACCCAGTGAATCTCATTTTGTCACCCCACACCTCTTATCTCGACTCGCTTGCTCGCTCGCTCGCTAGGATAATATCAGGGCTAATCGCAGCCGCTCCATCCATCTATCCACCTCCGGCTGGGATGATGGGGGAAAGAGAGCAGACGGAAGGAGGTGCGGACGCCACAGCTCCGCTTCTGCCTCCGTCCTCTCCTGCGGTTCCCTGCCTCTGCAGTGGTGAGACCACACCGGCCAGGTAAATGCCGAGCTGTCGTCACGATGGATAAATAAATAAATCACAAGGAGCCGAGCACAAAGTCCTGCATCACGCGTGAACACACGGGCCGTAACATTTTATATGGTTGTGAAGCGTTCATGCTTCTGAAGGTCACCCTGTAGCAGAAGAACTGTAAGGAACCTTTTACTGCAATGAGACGGTGTCCTGGATCACCTCCCCGCACCTCAGCTCCTCATTACACACACAGACACACTTCCTGTCTCTCTCTCTCTCTCACACACACACACACACAAAACACACATACATATAATGTTGTCCTATATCAAACGTGAGATCTAGACCAGAGAGGCAAGGACAATCAGGTTACTGTAGTGTGAGCCCCACAGATGAATCTTAAAGGGGCAGTCCCCCCCCCCCCCCAAAAGTCAAAAATACATATTCTCATTCATACTCTTCAATATCTTAGAACTTGATGGCACTTAGCTTGTAGTTCCCAAAACACCAAAATCAAGCCACTGAAAAAATTCCAGAGCTCAGGAAACAGTGCTTCAAGACAATCCACAGGCCTTGTTGTGAGCGGTTTCATGTTGGAGTTTAGTTTAGTTTAATACGGTCATTTCTAAACGTATAAAACACAAATACATTGGTAGACAGACAATAAATAAACTTACTGTAAAACACATAAAACAGGACTGAAAAGCTGTAACATGAACACATTTTATGTATACTCTGTCGGTGTTCGTACTTCTGTTTTATATTTGTTAATCCTCTTGTAAATATATCGTGTGCATTACGCTCCTTCATTTATATTTCTACATCGTTCCACAGATTTACTCCATACACCGAGACACACCTTTGTTTTACACAAGTTCTGGTCTTTTTTTGTGAATAACACACAGTTGGATACAGTCCGGTAACATGTTGTTGTATACACCAGTGATGCTACATTTCAGTCTCCAGCTTCACTGAATTTGATTGCCTGTGAATTTATGAATAATGTGTTTGTTGGCTGACAATAATCTGATCTGTTTATGATTCTGATTGCTCTCTTTTGAAGCAAGATAATCAGACTTGTGATTGTTTTACAGGTTTTTACCCGAGCCTCCACACACTATGTAATATATGGAAGTATGAATGTAAGATTGAATATGTGTAATGAATTTTAGGTAAGTGATGTCTTTTGTTTTCCTCAATATTGCGATGGCGTTTTGATGTTTGCCGTCATTCTGTAGAGAGAAAATAGTTCCCACATGAAACTGCTCACAACAAGAGCTGCGGATCATCTTGAGTAATCGGGTCATGACTTCTGGAACGAGACGGTGCCGTTGAGTGTTTTGGAGTATTTTCTTTGGCACTTTGAGCGCCACAAGCCGAGTGTCATCTGGTTCCATTATACAAGAGAAGACAGACATCTCCCAAATTTGGCAGCTCGCACTACAACAATCTAAATGGGTAAATAGCTCAGCAGATAAGAGGAACAAATATGGGTCTTTGACTCCTTGAGGTGAACTGTCCCTTTAATTGTAACAGCATTCGCAGGAGATGTAAATTCTGGTCAAAAAACAAGTGAGCAGGGAATCAAATGAAAAACCGAAACACACTTTGTTTTTTCACGTGTGTACTAAAGCGAGTTTCCCAAGCACCTCCCCTCTCAGCGTGGATATTCTACAAAGAGGTAATGCAAAGTAGATGATTCCTATCCTCCCCTCGATTTCCTCCTGCCCTCTGCACTCCACATTCACTGTGCCAAATGGTACATTTACATTGGTCGTAACCTCAATCACCATGCTCGCAGGCTATGCTGAATGTGCAGACAGACATTTCTACAGTGAGGGGATGCAGACAGAGGTATAATGGGAGCAATAGATAGAAACCCACGCCCGAGGCATCCATCAAACCAAACGACTCCATTACAGTAAGTCGGACAGAGGCAAACGGTAATGTGCACTGTGATAAACACTGGGATAATAGTCTGTTTATAGTCCTGGACACACTGTTTCTGCTGGGAAACACTGGCGAGGAATACAGATAAGATACAGGAGCGGCAACCTCTCTATCTCTTTCATTCTTTCTATCTCTTCTCCTCTCTCTTCCTCGCTGTTATCAGTCACGTTCACTCCCTTGTTCTCTTTATCCCTTTTCCGCTCTCTCTGTATAATATTTTCCTCCCTTGCAGAACGCGGGAGGGAGCTGCATACATCAGCTGAACAGGGCTTTTATCTGGTGTTATACTAGTGTAGCATTATCATCCCAGGGCTGGAATGAGGCCTAGGAGAACCATAAAAATTGAATGGAAATGATTCAGATGTTCTATTAAAAAAAAAGAAAAAAAAACAAAAAAAAAACCTGACATCACGGCGCACAAGACAGACGCAGGTATGGGCGTATAGCAAACACACAAGGTAGCCCAAACTGAACATGCGAGTATCAATTAATCATAGCCGGGTGGTTTCAGCCGAGGCGTTGCTTCTTGTGTCTCTGATAGCAGAAAATGGTAAACACGAGAGTAGACTAATCTGACCGCGCTCAGTATTCCTCAGAGGACCCCGGGAAAAAAAAGCGAACCTGCTGCTGCTATGAATCAATTATAAGAGTACACAAAAAGGCACTCTCTTTACAGCTGGGAGGTTGAGGTGAAGGTCTGCGGAGGGGAGAGGGAAAACAAAATCCTTCCATCTGTTGATAATGGTGTTTTTAACTCTCAATGCACACTCCCAGCGCCGCGCGGGCTGTACTCGCCAGTGTCCGCATGGCCGGAGTGAGATAAGAACATTCAAATTTGGGCCTGACACAAAGTGGAGAGATCACAAAAATGAGGGAAGGGGTCGCTGTTTCTTTTACATTTCCATTAACCTGAAGAGCACCGGCGCTTGATTAAGGGGCTCCTCGATCAGCCCGATGTGGGTGAGCCCGTGTTCATGCCCATAGTTAACCTCTATTACAAGACTGACCTCAGTCCAGATATCAGCTTCTGTACTGATTCTAATGGAGGCCGTGCAGCAGGGTCAGAGCTGAAGACACACAGACATGCAGACGCACACACACACAATTTTCAGCGAGGCAGGGTCAAAGCAAGGGCCAGTGTCTATTGCGCTATATTTAAGATCAGTTAAACTTAATGACCTCCTTCATCCCCTCGGCCTATCAAATAAACTACAACATTAGCCCTCAGATCGCCGACATAGTTTGGTCTTTTATGCTCGCCATCCAGGCAATGTCGGTTTTAACAGGGAGTGATAAAATGTGGATAATCTCACGCCCACTTGAGGGGATGATGGTGTAGGTTTATTAAAGGAAATGAGCCTATGGCTGGAGTGAGCTCATCTAATTCTACCAGGATACTGCTGCTTTAAGGAGGAGGCACCCCTCTGGATTTATAACAAGGTAAAAATGCTGTGGTGATGTGGAGAACGCCATATTCTTACAGCAGTGGCAGCACAGCTGCTGACACACAACTGGTGACTAAGAAAAAGGCTCCTATTGTGATGTGTGAAGAAAAGAATAATCCTCCTCTACATAGCCACTGATGTTTTGCTGCTGGAAGCGTGTTTCTTAATAAACATGGCACACTTGGCCAGTCACTTTACCAGGGGACACTGAACATTGTCTTCAATTTCGGAGACGCGCTTCATGCAAATGATTTCATGTATGGCAGGTTAATCCCCGCGTGTACCTGCTGCGGTTAAGCCGCATCACATAAAACTGCATCCTCTATTTTTGATGACTTATTGACGTTTCATTATGGGGAACATGCGTCACGATTCCTCTGCCAGTGTGTAGGTGTCTCTGTGTGGCTGTGTATGTGTGCGTGCAAGCGTTACACAAAAGCGCAAAAGCAAACAACACTAAAAATATGAACAATGGATTTTTTTTAAATTTAACTCTGAAGCTCGCCGTCCGTTGTTATATATTTCCTGTTGGCTCTTCTTCTAGGGCTCACACTGTTTATTTACAGGTTTATTGGACATTCATACCTCGCACTGCACCAGGGCAACATGCAGGGCTCATGTATAGAAAGCAAATGGCAGCTACACACGCCTCTCTCACATTATGAGTGTTTCTTCCTCTCTCTTCTTGCCTCCGTGCTGTTTCTCTCCCTCTGCACAAGCCCCCATTCTTTCCTCTCTGTGATGTCATTTGTGAGCCGTGTATATTTATAATGCAATAAAGTTTTTACGACCACCGTCATTATAGAACATTGAGGTCATGGCTGACAGGCTAACAAACACACTAGGATAAAGCCAAAGTACATACAGCAAGTAGCCAACATGCGCTCACTCGCCCAGATGTACAAACTCTATAGAACACAGCTGCACACATTTAATATGTGTTGAAGGGTAAAGCAGATAGGTAACATGACGAATCAAAAATAAAAATATAGTCTTCATCCTGGTACAAGCCCTGCAGATAGACGTCTGTCACCAAAAGGTGAGAGAGATTTAGTTTGTTATTCCTCAAAAAATGAAAACACAGACACAAATATGTCTTCCCATAAATACTGTTCTGATAAAATCTGCAGAACTGAGAAAGAATTTTGGCAAAAAAGGTAAAAAATAGTCCTCAGCAATCTTGAGTAACAGGAACATTGTCTCTTGACAGACACGTTGATTGATTATAAAGGAGACCTATTTTGTTTTTTTGCCTTTCCTCCATGGTTATAGGTTTGTCTGCATGCAAAAGATCTTGAAAGTTACACGTAAAAAAAGTCCACATCATCAGAATCTCCTTTCCCTCACATTAAACACTGTACCTGAAACGCCTCGTCAGTCGCCCCAACTCTAATTCTGTGATTTAGTGACATCACTCTGTGTCATCATGTCATGCATTCACATAATTTTTGCCTTGGAGCTAGCTTGGCATATAAGAATTGATTTGTCAGAGCTCCTCTGTAGCTGTGAGCAGTGCTGGCCCATGTGTAAGCTGATGAATTAGAGGAGACTGTTTAATTGGGAGGGGGGCTCTTAGTGTCTCAGACAGAATATAGCACTGTAGCACTGGACAGTTTTTGTGATTTTTGGATTTAGTTTGTAAACCTATTCAAGTAGTAACCACATATAAAGTCAGACATTGTACACATATATATCACACACAGATGTAGTGAAAGGGGTTCTCCACATTAAACCTATCCAAAACGGAGCAGTGGGCAGCCAGTGCACAGTGCCGGTGGACCAAATGCCTTGCTCAAGGGCACTCACTATATGGACCATCTACCAGTGCTCGTTCAAAGTATCATAAAATGTTGACCTTGCCTGTTGTAAGGAAATTCTCCGGCACTTTACAAGATAACATGAGGGGACTTGAGGTCCTCCACTGTGTGGGTAATGGTGTTCAAATGAAATGTAGCGGATCTTCCTCCTATCTGCTTCATATTTATCGAGCCCCACCAGGGATACAATGTGGAGCCATCAATCACATAAGCATGCCAATCTGGAAGCCACATCTCCAGGATTGCATTTAGGCCTCATCCAATAACACGCCACGCTCAGGTTGAGGTATGTATCTCCCAGTTTGCTAGATAGCAAACCGTCTGTTTATCTCAGGCTGCTATCGCCCTCATCTCACACAAGAGCAATGACCAGCCACACAAATAAACACCAGAGGAGATACTAATCAAATGCTAACACTACCTCTGTGTGGACCATCATGGAGCACAGTCACACTAAGACACTCTCTAAGTAGATGAATACAATAATGGAAGATACCTCTTTGAGATTATAATCCATTTATCTAATTACATGCTTTTTACTATGCACAGTATCATAGACAGTGCCAAACTAATGTAACTAATGTACACTATGAGTTATTCTTGTTAATAATGATATGATTAGTTCATACTTGAGGTCAAGCAATGCTCATTTTATTTGCAACACCTGCACTAAGCAAAACGTCATTTTAGGCTTTAATTTGTGTATTGTGACTCCAGTGGCAACAGAACAGTAAGTAGCACAGGAAAAATGTTGCAATTGAGAGAGTTTTGAGAGAGAGCGGAGAAGTTAAAAAAAAAACAAAACAAAACAAAAAAAACCTGCTTGACCTTTTCATCAACGCTAATTAGAGCAGTTGACCTGGCTGGCAGGAGCACACGCTCAGCCTGCCCGATCCCCAAATCTCACCTGGGAGTCTCAAACCAATGATTGAACACATTTATTTGTCATGCGCTCACCTTGCAGCTGCTCAAGGCAGAGGGAGAGATAGAAGGAGAGAGATAGAGAGATGAGAGGGATGAGAATGAGAGAGAGAGAGAGAGAGAGAGAGAGAGAGAGAGAGAGAGAGAGAGAGAGAGAGGAAGCAGAGTAAGAGCACTGTAAATCTCCTGACCTTGGTCCTGGCTCTTTAGCTCTCTGTGTGAAGGGGTTTAGCCTATAGCCTTAAATATTTCAACAGTGCTTGGTTGGCTGGAAAGTGCTGAGTTAGAAGAAGGGATAGAGGCCAGGCCTCAGCATTCAACCTCCCCCAGCAATTAACACAGCAGCAGGGCATCGCTGCAGTGCACAGTGGTGTGTGTGTGTGTGTGTGTGTGTGTGTGTGTGTGTGTCTTTGTTAACATTCATTCCTTTTCTTCAAGTGTATGTGCCTGTTATAACTTTTGCTCCATTTATTTGTACAACATTAGCCGTAGAGTTTCTACAATAGGCGTCCTCAGACTGTTCCACATACAAAACCACATTTGAATTTTCATGTTTTTTTGACTTTCATGCAGACTTACCAGTTACTGTGAGCTCAGTCGTCCTCCTGACCACAAAGCCACCAAATTGGACTTCACAGGTGTAATTCCCAATATCATCTTCCTTTACCTCCTGGATAGACAGAATGTCTCTCTTCTGGATGATGCTGGCACGCCACTGCTTTGGGCGGCACTCCTGTACATTAGAGAAGGACAGGCAGGTCAAACGTACAACTTCTGCCCAAATGTTACTATTGATAAATCATGAGGAGTGAAAGGACTGGCAGCAGAGGGAAGGAAAGGTATCGTGTGCTGCACCATGTAGTCTGGCATGAAATAGCCTGACATTATGAAATTTAAGACCTCCACTCCGCTTCATAATGAATTAGATCCATCACGTTTCGAGTGGTCTGAGCTGGGCACAAAAGCTTTCAAACATCACTGAGCATTACGAGGGTGGATGAAGTGGTAGGGATGCATAGCTTGGCGCACTGACATAAAAACTCCATACGGTAAAATGATAAGGCTGAGCCATTATCCTACTTATCTGATCAAGATTTATTGCACTGAACGGAATATTCCCCATTCAATACTCTGGTTGAGCCACGGAGGACAGGGAATGTTATTTACAGTATTCTCTGCTGGCAAAATAAGTGTGTTTGAGCAGTGTATGTGTGTCTGTGTGTGTGTGTGTGTGAGTATATGTGTGTGTGTGTGTGTGTGTGTGTGTGTGTGTGTGTGTGTGTGTGTGTGTGTGTGTGTGTGTGTGTGTGTGTGTGTGTGTGTGTGGGTGACTCTATGACATGATCCTCTCTCCAGCCCCACGGTGCTCTGGCAGTGACAACGATGGCTCGGCGGATTCTATTCCACCATTGCTCCCGGCAACCTTCGAATTCAATCACGGTGGCTCCGCAGTGGTCCAAATAACTCTAGGTTCCAGCACTCCCAGTCATTACCCTGACCGTAATTGAATTCTGGAAAAACCTAGAGGTCGAGTCCGGCTGAGCTAATCTACTGCTGATCTGCCTGTGATTAGTCTGGCCTGAGCCCTTCTCCGGGATGCACTTTGTTGTCCGCAGGCCGTGCCTGACCTGGGAAAGGCAAGAGCCCAGGTGAGCGAGGAGAGGGCGCATGCTGAATAAAGATCAGGGACTACAGTCGGGGTGTTTAGAGGACATCCACTCGTTCCGCAGGGCAGCGAGTGACATCGCACAATTTTCTCCCCGCAGAAGTTTTGTGTTCATTATAAAAGCCATCTCTGTGGATGCCCTCTGCTCAGTCCTTGTTCTCTCTGGATGACTCTCGCAGTGCACTTATGTAATTCATCACGATCATTTGCATCCGTGCATTATCTGCCTAAGTGATCTGGAACCACGTTTCCAACAAGGCTTTTAAACATAAACAGCCCAGAAATTAGATGAAAACAAACCAATGAACCATTCAAGAATATTCCACGGTTGTATAACCACAAAGGCAGACTCCCTCCTTATTACGTTTCCCTAACACATAACAAATACCAGTAATCAGGACACACACACATACGCATATGGGGAAAAAAAAATCAATGACCTTCAGGCAAGTGTAATGATACAAAAATCCTAACCACACCACACACCAGATCGGTCAGAGAGCAAACCCACCTTGTACCAGGTGATGTCTGGTTCTTTGCCAGGTTCAACGTAGTCATCTATGTCAGGACAGAGGATGTCTTTACTCTTGCTGAGCTCAGCCTTCTCTGCCCGCCTCATGTTGGAGTTGTAGCACAGGTTTGTGTCATTCTCTGCCACGGTCAGGGACATGGACACCTTCATGCAGTAGGTGGAGTTCCTGCGGGCAGAAAACAACAATACAACCGGATTAAGATCCATCCGTCCTTACTTGAGCGAATCTGGCAGTTCAGTCAAAGCACATCTTTACTTACTGATAATGATGTCACCTCACAGAGCGTAAGGTAGGAAAATACTTCACCTGCAGAGGAACATTCACACAACTACACATGTGCAAACAAGTAATATGTAACGTCGCTCCTTTTTTATTTATTTTCAGTCTTTTCCGTCCCTCCTCCCCCTCCCCCTCTCCTATGTTTGTGGGGTTAGCAATAATGACGTGTTCAGCAGCTTTACCGAGTCAATGACTCACACTCACGACCACTAATGGATTTATGGGGGGAGTCAGCCGGGCCTGGGAATGCTAATCAGGGAAGAGACAAGCGCTGAGAAGGGCCTCACAACATGACAGAGGAGAAAGCTGCTTGGTCATCAGATGGTCCAACCCCCCCCAACCATCAACACACTTCACCTCTGATCCATGCTAGCTGACAAAGAGGGATGTCTCTCTCTCTCTTGCGTCTTTATAAATGTCATCATAATAATTATCATCAAAGCCACGATCATTTCAACCCCCATCACCACTGACATAATGCCGTCCCACTGCGCCTGCCTCCCCAAGAGTGACTGTGACGTGGTGTTGCCTCTAAAACTCATGCTACATGGCTGAAAGTAGGATATGCTTTGCTGCTAAAACAGCCTAAGTCTTGCATTGCCAAGGCATATCTCCCACAATGCCTCACAATCACAATCATCTCAGGCATTGCTAAGCCCAGGATGCAGCAACAGTGCCCCTGAAAAATAGTGTCGGGTGACCTTGTTTTTGGTGGAACATTAGCGCAGTTGGAACAAGTGGTAACCTCTGGTGCTGAAAAGTGAAGCCAATGCAGAAGTAAAAAAAAAACAGCATGGCACCTTGAGGCCAGTTCCAAAAGCCTGTGATCAAACTCACGCGGATAAGGTGAGGCAAAATATGCTAATGTTAATGCGTAAACACTGATAGCTTGTTAGCCATAGCTAACTGTAGTGTTATCCCCACGCCCCACCCCTTTGCCCATTTTTCATTTGCTGGGAGTTGGGTGGAGTCAAGCTTATCTATGCAGCAATGGCCAGTACCACTCACACTGAGCTTCCTTTTTGGTGAGGCCTAACATAGCAATGGCAAAATCCCAGCACAAGGAAAGGTAACAGCTGCCATCTTGTTTAGTTTTGTACTATTAGCGACCAAGTTAGTGTTGTTGTAAATCGTCATTTTCAGCATTTAAGTTGCTTGGAGGTTGTTCTAGTTTTTTCGTAGAGAGGAGGACTTTAAACGCAGCATGCTGAATTAAATTATTGGCCAAAGGTTCATTGGCAGGTTCAAACCAACAGTCTACATCTGGTGAGTCACACTCCACTTTCTACTGCAGGGATTTACTCCCTTCAGCCACAAGAACGTTTGGCCACAGAAGGTGAGAGATAAAACCTGGCGTGAATCCTGGTTAGGATTTAGGCACCAAAAAGGCTTGGTTTGGGTTTGGAAAAGTTCATTCTTTTGGTCAGGGTCCTCTGGGGCAGCAGGTTGGCATCAGTTTAAAGGGGCTGTGAGAAGTGTGGAGGTACAGAAGGTTGTCGAGGAGCCGGCGTAGTTTTTGAGTGAAATAGTGGATTTTTGCTGTTGTGTGACGGGGAGCCAGCAAACTTTTTGCGGTCACAGGTTGTACTGGAGATTATTAACAACTTCAGACAAAAAAAGTCATGGTGAAGTGGAGCCTGAAGGTAATGAAAGCTTGGATAAGTACGATGGGCAGAGTGAATGCATCCAAACTGTTACCACAAACTTGGAAGCACCACTGTGATCTAAAGCATCATTGGCTGTGGCATTGTGGTTCTCCTTAATTTAAATTAAACAGCCCCGTCCAAACCATTAAAATACAGCCCCGGACTAAATGTCCGCATGCTTTCATAATGTCGGTCTGTGTTTTTATACTCCGCCGACCTGGTCCAGCCTGACTGTGATCTGACTCGGTCAGTCACTCGGTCGGTCGAATGGCAGGCCGTGCGCACAGCCATATGGGCTTTCATTTCATTTCATTACATTACATTTACGGCTCACCAGATGCTCCCATTCACTGTAAATGACAGGGTTTCATATGATCTACTCAGGTTATGGAAGCAATAAGGGAGTCACCTCTCTCGTATAAACACCTCTGACCCCCTGGGACCATAAAACACAGATGTAGACACACACCCACGCACAACGGCACGCACACACACACGTGCCTTAAAAGACAAATGTGGCTACATGCGGCAATAGAGGAGTGGGCAGCGATAGAGCAGAAGGAGGACGGCTGCTGGGAATGAGAGAGCAAAGATACTGTATGCTTCTACAACATAGAAGATGACTAAAAGGGCATCTGGAAAATGCTGTAGGAAGCAAAAGTAAGATGCAAGATATCGCAACAGAGGTGTGCCCTCTTGGTGCTGAAATCTAACACTATCGACTATCTAGAGGGAACAGAGTGGGAAGACGCGATGCTGTAGGCTCACAGAGCACTCTTGGATAATATACTTGTTTATAGAACAAAAAACGACCGTGCAAACAAACAAACAAAAAAAAGAAACGCACATGTGGACACGTCCGTGGACATGCAGGCACGTTCGAACACCTACGAAGTCAAACCCCCTCACTCGCCGACGTAACGGGAAGACGATCAGAAATGACCTCTCGCAGTGGTGCACCTGAGCCACTTAAGTCCCCGGCGAACCAATGGGAGAAACCGCCGCATGTTAAATATTCACAGCAGGCGCCCTGTGGCATTGTGGGAAGATGTCAGCAGTGCAGCTTGATTGATGGACAGCTGGGGGCTGATGCATCCTGTGGTGTCTTTCACGTCTGTCACAATTTATTCAAGTGTAGCTGCTTTGGATATTAATCTGCAGCTCACGTTAGCTTTAATTCTCCACACATTATAATCCCATGTTGGATAATGTAATCACGGGAAGGAAATACGCGTGGTTCTGCCCACTCCAGAACACAGACTCATTACTAGGATTATTATAAAATAATTGAGCAGGTGAAACGTAGAGCGGCTGAGGCAGTGTGAGCATGAGAGACGGAGCGAGGCCGAGGGGAAGAGAGATTGATGGATGTGAATCGATGTTACGGACCTTATGTGAGATGACATGCGGGGGGTGGGAGAGAGAGGCGGAGAAAGAGCAAAGGAGTGAAAGAGAAGGAGAGCAAAGGGAAGCGCATGGAGATTGCTATGTAAATGAAGTCACCTTCACATGAAAACTGGCGATTAGACTTAAATTTGCAGGCAGAGAAGGACAAAGATAGCTGTGCACACACGACGGTAAATGCACACATTTATGCAGCAGTGAACCACGCGCACACACTCCGGCGCTCCTTCCATATCTCTTTCTGAGAAAAAAAACATCTGGAGGGCTTCAGTGAAAAGCTGAACTTAACACAGAGGGATTTACCTATATTTATAGATAGTACACGACGCGCCCAGAGCTTGTGGAATCTATCCTGCCATACACTACACAGTGCAGTTAGAAGGTATCAGGGCAGCGACACAGTTTTTTGTTGGGTTGGCTTTTGTGCTCCAGAGCACTGGATTTCAAATGAAACAACGGCTATGGCTCTAAAGTGCCGGCTATCAACTTTGATTTGACGGCGCTTTCATCAAGATCAGATTGAATTGCGATGCAATAAAATCATCGTGGCATGGTGTGCGGTCATCTTCTCTTCTGAATAGCGCATTGCCAAGCAACCACCACATTTCCTGCTCACACTCTACCACGCATCTCGTACTGCGGGTATCCCAATCTGTGCCGTCATGTCAAAAATGTCAATGTATCACATAACCTCGAGGATGTAGAGTCACTGCACATTAGCTCCTGCAGTACCTCTGATCCTCCGACAGACCCACATGTGATTACATGTTTCATACTGTGGTAAAAACCTGGATAGCATTTGTAAAGGAAGGCCAGTCTCTAAACTTAAAGTAAATGGGCCAACGGCATTCAGTTTTAATTCTGTTTTAATGATTAGGAGACATTCATTCAAAAATGATTTCACATCGACGATTTATCGAGAAAAATAAAACTAGGATTTCCCTCTTTTGACATTTTGCAATAGTGTTCACATTTTTAAACAAAAGAAAATTCTAATCTTAATGTGTAAACACGGATTGAGCGAAAAGCAAACCATGTATGACACTGAAAGACGTGGCAGCGGAGATGTTTATAGCCGTAAAATTAGGTCTCAGGGCTAATTTACATTCAAATAACATTTGTGAAATATGGCACATACAGTGCATGCTCATTCTGAAGAGCTGACGCGTTCCAGTGGCACGTAATGTGCTTTTAATTGCATGCATTCATGATGACGTTCCTACTTAGTGTAACTCATTATGGTATGGGGTTTCTAGGTGTCAGTTTATTAAATACATATTAAGGAAACTGGAACAAAAAAACAATACATCAGCAATACAGCCTACCTTTATGACGCTTACAGTGTATATTCATTTTTTGAGGCACTGATTAAAATCTATAGTCCTACTGTATGATTTTGTAATACTTGTCCATCTCGAGCAATGCCAGTGGGAGTTGGTACAATATAAGGTATCAGTGAGATGTCAGAGATTAGGATAAACGAAGATGTACTGCATGGACTCTAAAACTCCAATTGGGCGAAGTGAAAACAAAGGCATTCTGTTCCTCTTTTCGCCTGCAGGGAGTTTTAGGGGAGAGTGTTTGGGTCATATACGTGTGAGGATGTGTGAGTCAAAAGCTTACTCCCGAACAAAAAGACAATTGATTTCAGCTCAGAGGGAAATCTCTTGCAGTGTTTTGATTAGAGTATCTTGGAAGTTTGAAATCTCCCCAGCTCAACGCAAGCAGACTGAGAAACACAGAGCTGGGAGCACTTTTTTTTTGACACCTCTGCAGAACTACAGTATGTCAGTGGAAGGAGGAGTACTCAGAAGTACTCAGTAGTACAATCAAGCTGAAGGTGATAGTCAGTTCACTAACTCAGTAACTGTTTCTTGAAAAGTTGCAACTGATTTTTATGAAAGTCATGTTTGTAAATGTTTACAATTTCTTTATAAATGGTTTATAACACATGCCGTTCTTTGTCAACAGTCAAATAACTATTAACTCAAGTTTAATGAACTATAAATTACCTAATTATTAAATATGATTATTGTGATTATTATTATTATCAATAAGTGTTACTAGTGCAAGTCCTCTACACAAAATGTTAGTTCAGTAAAAAGTTAAAAAGCACCAGCATCAAATTAAACTTAAAATACCATACATATAATAATTCATATCAAACATAAGTTATATTATGACTGCTGCATTAATGTGTACATGAATTCAATGTTGCAGCTCCTAATGCTGGACCTATTTTGAACCACTTTATAAGCTGAGGGGATGTTTAACCTATATTAACATGTCATAATTTAATAGCTGTTTGAAAAAATCTAAATCTTAAAAGGTAACAAGTACAAAAAAAAAAGTATATTAGTTCCCTCTGAAACGTTAGGGAGTAGAAGTATAAAATAGCATTCAATTGAATTAAAGTAAGAAGACAATGAGTAACACTCCATATTCCCAAACACAACTTGAATGGAGACAAAGCCTCCTTAGATGAGACTGTCAATAATCAAAGACAATATGAATTAATAGAGAGACAACACTGGAAAGTGTTTGTGCCAGATTCGTCCTACAGAGTGCAGTAATTACATTAAGTGGAGGCTGGGGTATCATTGCATACAAACACACTCCTCCCGTCACACTCAATGTATCCTGCAAGCCTCTCCGGGTCTTTAAGAGGCCTTTAACTGGGTTTATTAAAAACTCTCTGAAATCAAGAGCTGCAATGAGGCGTTAATTGAGGGATGTTCTCTACTGTAAAGGTTAATAAGTTACTGCCACATAATTATGTATCTTGTATTAGGAAGAGTCTCTGTGTAACGGTCCGCTAAAGCCTGTGTATGCGTGTGTGTACTTGTGTGTTTGCTCCTGTTTGTATTCAGTTTTCTCTCCTTGTCCATATATCTCTCCACCCCCACTTGACATGGCTTATAGTTCACTGGCTTACTCATCTCTCTCTCTCTCTCTCTCTCTCTCTCTCTCTCACACACACACACACACACACACACACACACACACACACGTACAGAACGCAAAGACAGCTGGAAACACTTCATGATAATTATAATATATAATACTGTAATAAATGCTCACTTAACCTTTTGTTAATAGCTAGTTAATACTTGTTTTTTAAACCAATATGAAGAAAATAAACCTCAGTTGCAACCCTATGACCATCATGTTAACAGATGAAATGATGATCAATGTACTATTTGACAGTCATTTATCATAAGATAACTTCAGTATTAACTCTGTCACTGATCAAAAAGTTCTTGGGATATATGTTTGTTGTACTTATATCCAAGACGTCAAAGCTATTCTCCTTTCTGGAAGCTTAGCATAGCTTTTAGCTTTGCTTAAAAAGTGGGCAACCAGCAAACTACAATTGTTTTTCTTTTCTTTTTGTTTGTGCTCTGTTATGTTAATAAGAAGGTCAAGAGCTGTTTTTAGCGTGGATTTTATAACTTTTGAGAGTGCTCAGGCCAGCTGCTTACCACTGCCTCCAGTCTTCATGCTAAGCTAGGCTAATTGCCCTTCAATTCCCAGGTCAATTCTCGCACAGACATGTGTATTATGTTCTTCTTAGAATTTTTAAAATAAAATATCAAGCTACATTTTCTTTACAACAACAAGGGGACATTTAAATGCATTTTCTGTGGTGTTATCCTACCGTAGGACGCAGGAGTAGAGGCCCGCGTCCTGGAGGTCAGCTGGTCTGAACCAAATGGCATCCTCCTCCTTGCTCATCCGTATGCCGTCGAAAGAGATGGGCTCCTCGAAGTCGCTGTGGCCCAGGCCAGAGCTGCGGTACCACATGAGGCTGAGGCCCACACTCTGCGCCTGGCTGTAATTGGCCCGGATGTAACCATAGAACAGCGCGCACTTCAGCCGCACCGGCTCACCCTGCAGCACCCGGTACTTCAGGTAGTCCACTGACCAATCTGTACAGCCATCCACTACGGAGAAACAAACAGAGAGAGGGAGATATTCATCAATTCCTGATCAGTTTAAGCGAGTAAGATGTAACAGAATATGTGTGAGCACACACAGAGCACAGAGTGCAGAAGCATTATATCTGAAGCAAAACCAACAACCAATATTCTGCATTTTCAGGTTACATGGAAGAACATATGAGAGGGATGGTGATTACCAGGTCATGTATTAGCCACAGTGATCCTCTCTTGGTTAGAAAACACTTGTGTATGTAACTTATTCCGCAATGAAACACTAAGCCGTGTGCAGTATGCCTATACAAAATGTTTAGAGGTGTACACTGCATGGATATTTACGTAGTTCAACTTCTTTTTGCTCCTGATTGTGTGTCAGCTTTTGGAGGATTGCAGCGCCTGTGGCAGACACGTTTCCAGCTCACACATTCAGGGCATGCGTGCCCCCTTGGCCTGTGCAGAGACAGCTTAGACACTATTCTGCAATATCCAAACACGCAACCACTGGGAAATTTGGGACAGAACTGTAAGACATCTCCATAAATGATGTCAGGCTCCTCTGAGTGCTGAGGGTGCTCCACAGCTCCAGTGTCAAAGAGTGCAAGCCCAGGTCATTAACTGGTAATACGCCTGGAGCGCTTGAAGCAAAGTGTGTTCCTTGTCTAACAATTCTATCGACAGTTATTTTTCTTTAGGCTCTTTGTCACAGGGCTAACAGGCTATCTCAGCTAGCATCCAATTTCTATGCACTGCATGCCGCTCATTAAAAATTTTCTACCCCGACTGGACCGGACTGAGAGTTTGGCCTACATGTCCGCGCAGGTTAGCGCGCCTCAGCGAAAGTAGGGTAGCTCATTTCGCAGATAAAAATCACGGGATAACACGTGCCGCGCAGACGGAAAGTGTATCACCCAGTCTAGTTTGTGAACACATACATGTAGGGCCTGGCACATGAAAGGACGTTTGACAAAAATCAGAGACACCGGCCCGGCCCCGCAGGCACACGGGTCTGCTCCAGTTCTAGCGAGCAGTTGAATTCCCAAGCTACCGGAGGTTAACCTATGGCCAGCTATCAGTCTCTGACTAATTAGCTACCATTTGTTTATCCAGCAGGTGTGTATTAGGGCATGTGTAACCAGAGAGATGGAGAGGGAGAGAAGTGGTGATGGTGCGATGAGATAAAGTAATAAGAACCCTGCTGCGTGCCAGTCTGTGAGTGATACAGAGCCTCACAGGGACAGCTATGCTTGTAATTAATACTCTTAATTACCAGGGAAGTAATGTGTGTCTTTGTGTGCGCGTGTGTGTGTGTGTGTGTGTGTGTGTGTGTGTTTGCATGAGTGTGCATTCCCTATATGACTGGTTGTCTGCCTAATTATGTCTGTTAATTACCAGTAGGCTTAGCCCGTAAATGTGTGCGTGCGTGCGCTTGCACAGGAATGTGAGAGCAAGAGAAAGTGTGTGTGTGTGTGTGTGCACGTGCGCACGTGGTGTAATGTGTGAAACCCTGTCTAATTATCACTCCTAATAATGAGAGCAGGGCCCCTATAGATGCACACATGCACTCCTCGTAACTTTAAACTACATTGGAAGCCTGTTAAGCATCTGCGCTGATGAACACTGTTAACAATTTACGCGCGGAAGACAAGCTGTGTTTCTTTTTTGGCAATTGAGTTATGCGATTGAATTATTCAAATATCACCCAAAAACCTTGCCATTATTATTTCATTAACAGCAGGATTCAGCTCAATTTTGAGCATCTATCTCCTGCGAATATTTCGATATGGAATAAGAGGGAATCGCTGAAGACACGCTAATCAACACACTGCCTCTTCCTCCTCTGACATCAGACTGAATTTCCGTTGAAGGCAGCAGGTGAGTCCCCCTCGCTGCATATCAATCTGCTAATCAGCAGGGGCAGCGTGGGCTTCATTCAGCCTTTACTTTATTCACCCTCCACACCTCTAATGGATATGACCTCTGCCTCTCTCTCACGCTCTCCATTTCTGCCCCTACAAAAACTGTTTATTCTAACGAGCTCATATCCCCCGATTCACGGTGAGAGCAAACATTTCATTCGGCAGCGCCCCTGCCCGTCATTTGCTTTCACCGGGCGGATCAGCAGATGTCCGGGCGACAAGCTCACGAAACACACTAGGGCGTGCGCATGTAAACACACAACAGGGGGGGCCTTTCGCTCCCGACGGACCTCCCGGTGGGAGTTGTCTAATGCAGTGACCCCTTTGTGTTGGGAACCATATTTACGTCTGAAACTCAAAATGGTTTTATCAACTCAATTAGAGGCTGACATTTCCCACATCCCCACGCTGGGCCGGAAAATCGATGCTTCCCGCTGGAGGAATACTGCAGTCCTCACCTCTCACTCTCTCTCTGCTGACAGCACACACACATCTATACACACCTACACAGGATCTCACCCCCCCCCCCCCCCCGCGCCTCTGGGATATCACACCCTAAATAGCGATTTCTGTTCAGCCTCTCCTGGACAAGCCCATACTGTAAAGGATGTTTCCATACGGACACATTCCCACATGGCTGTCGGACTGCTCCAGTGAATCTTACTGCAGCACTATAAGCCGCAGCGCTCCTTTGCGCTCTGCAGCTGATGCCCTCACACTGCTACATCACATAGAGGACATACACTATATTACCAAAAGTATTCGCTCACCCATTCAAATGATCAGAATCAGGTGTTCTAATCACTTGGCCTGGCCCCAGGTGTATAAATTCAAGCACTCAGGCATGCAGACTGTGAAACAAGACATTTGTGAAAGAATGGGCCGCTCTCAGGAGCTCAGTGAATTCCAGCGTGGAACTGTCATAGGATGCCACTTGTGCAACAAATCCAGTCGTGAAATTTCCTCGCTCCTAAATATTCCACAGTCAACTGTCAGCTCTATTATAACAAAATGGAAGCGTTTGGGAACAACAGCAACTCAGCCACGAAGTGGTAGGCCACGTAAAGTGACGGAGAGGGGTCAGCGGATGCTGAAGCGCATAGTGCAAAGAGGTCGCCGACTTTCTGCACAGTCAATTGCTAGAGAGCTACAAACTTCATGTGACCTTCAGATTAGCCCAAGTACAGTACGCAGAGAGCTTCATGGAATGGGTTTCCATGGCCGAGCAGCTGCAGCCAAGCCACACATCACCAAGTGCAATGCAAGGCGTCGGATGCAATGGTGTAAAGCACGCCGTCACTGGCCTCTAGAGCAGTGGAGACGCGTTCTCTGGAGTGATGAATCACGCTTTTCCATCTGGCAATCTGATGGACGAGTCTGGGTTTGGAGGTTGCCAGGAGAACGGTACATTTCAGATTGCATTGTGCCAACTGTGAAATTTGGTGGAGGAGGAATTATGGTATGGGGTTGTTTTTCAGGAGCTGGGCTTGGCCCCTTAGTTCCAGTGAAAGGAACATTGAATGCTTCAGGATACCAAAACATTTTGGACAATTCCATGCTCCCAACCTTGTGGGAACAGTTTGGAGCGGGCCCCTTCCTCTTCCAACATGACTGTGCACCAGTGCACAAAGCAAGGTCCATAAAGACGTGGATGACAGAGTCTGGTGTGGATGAACTTGACTGGCCTGCACAGAGTCCTGACCTGAACCCGATAGAACACCTTTGGGATGAATTAGAGCGGAGACTGAGAGCCAGGCCTTCTCGACCAACATCAGTGTGTGACCTCACCAATGCGCTTTTGGAAGAATGGTCAAAAATTCCTATAAACACTCTCCTCAACCTTGTGGACAGTCTTCCCAGAAGAGTTGAAGCTGTAATAGCTGCAAAAGGTGGACCGACATCATATTGAATTCTATGAGTTAGGAATGGGATGGCACTTCAGTTCATAGAATGAGTAAAGGCAGGTGAGCGAATACTTTTGGTAATATAGTGTAGGTCTGGATGATGCAAGGGAGAAATAGTGAGGGGGGGTCAAGCTACAGGATGGCTGTGTGAGTGTGTGTGTGTGTGTGCTGCAGAAACCTTATTAGATTCTGCGTCGAGGCAGACCTGTCCATCTTGCCAAGGCAATAAATACAGACCCCTGAGCTACTATAAATTTACCCACATTCATGCATAAACAAGCAAATGCGAACTCACAAGAGCCCCCCCACCCCCAAACACACACAATCACAGAGCGGCCTACGTGTCATCTACATCAACTCCTGTTTTTTTTTTCCTCTCCTCCATAATCAAATTCCCATTACCCTTCCACAACTGGAGAGTGCCTCCCTTTTCTCCTACTTACGTAGCGTCTCTCTTGCTGGATCTCATGTCGCCCTCTCTTCTCTCATCACTACCTGCTCTCCTAATGAAGTGTAATTATCAGATGTTGGGTGGGCGGCAGGGTTCTTGCAGGGCCAGGAAGACATTCAATGATCTATATGTGGATAAAGACTCTTAATAACTTGCCGTCTCTCTCATTCTCATTCTCTCCTCCTCGGTTGACACCCACTCTGCACACATGACTCCGTCTCCGCATCCAGCCGACTCCTTCCCTCAATCTTGGAGCTGACGCTTTTTTTTCCGTCCTCCATTTGAATTGATCTTTAGTGTAATAATGAGCCATTCCTTGTTTGTTCTTTCATAGGAAGCAGATTATTACGTCGCAGAACAAACATCTTGTATAGCTTGTGTGTAAGACCAACAGTATTATACTATGGAAATGTACCTATGTTTTATTAGTCAGAGGCTAATTATGTACAATAGATCTCCATGGTCTCTTAGCTCCACAAGTGCGGGCACTGCGGCTGAGAGCTGTGCTGACCTCTCAAGGTAATTTTGCAGCATCTATAGTAAATGGTTAGCACTGCTTAGCGCCCTGGATGAGATAAAAACACCGCCCATAACCTTTTGGCAAATGATTCTCCTGTGTTGTAACACAAGATTCTTGCATTATCCTTCAAAAAGTGTGTCAGGCACCACACTTTGATCTGTTAGGCTCCTTTTTTTTTTAACGCATTTTTAATTTGTGAGAAGAAAAAAAAAAGACTTTAAACACTGATAGATGTTGAAATGGTGCACCAGTGTTTGCAAAGTGCAATGGAAACAGACCTGGTGAATAAATCATGGTGTGCATGAAGCATGTGATACAAACATCACTTGGGCTGCTCGTCCACTGAAGACATGAGAGCTGGCAGCAGAGGAGAACATTAGGTACAGTAGGACAGTAACGCACTTCAAAATTCAACAACATTCACACTATGTTTATTTTACATAGTTATGCATCGTTTGACTGGCACTTTTTATTTTAATTATGACATCTTGTTGCGCCTTCCTCTTCTTTAATTGTTTATTGGCTGCCAGAAGTGTTGTAAAAGAGACCCTGGTGACACTACGAGCAAAGTTTGGTGTTGTGTTGAGCCTTCTTAGTGTTTTAAAAATAGCGATTTTGATGCTATCGTAAAAGTGCCCCGTGCACTCCCAGTGAAAATGAGTTTGAGCCGAAATCTTAAAAGTGCCTCTTTCGTCGTAATTACACTTTTACATGAAGGTTTGACTCATATACTTTCACAAAAAAAGCCTAGGTTGCATTTTGGCGAGGGCACTTAAAGTAACTCTCCTAATAGATGTTGCATTAAAATGATAAATACGTCTAACTTGTATCTTGTATATCTGCCTCTAAAATGCAGTGAAGTGGAAATATACACATGGCAGAAAATGGAAATACCTCGAAACTGTACTTGCTGTACTTTTTTCATTCCCGCTAGCATCCATTAAAGATTTGTCCATTTACAGCAAATGGCAACGCGGTTTAGATTTGGCCGAGAAAGGCTTTGCTCTCAGGCTCACAGCAGTGAGCAAGATTCTGCTGGGAGAATGGGCACGAACACTATGTCTTCCCATAGTCAGCACTGCCCTGAATATGGCACGTATGAATAGAATAGGGTAGCCAGAGGAAGCAACATACTAATTGTCGCGCTGCACACCTGTGTGAATGTGATTGGGTGTTACAAGTCAGCTGACTGTGTCACGGTGAAGTGTGAACACAACAGCTGATTCCAATCAGCTAATGCAATTACTGCTCTGCCTGAAATAACACAGTGCTACTGTGCTGTTCATGTCTAGCCCTGTCCTGTGTTAGTTTGGTTTAGTTGCCACTGGAGTTATTATAAAGCTCATGCGTATAATCGTTCTCAATGCAAACCATGAAGCGCATGAACCGGAAACCATATCAGATCCATTTATGTAAATGCTTCCATGGTAACTGTCAACTGATTCAGTTCAAAGAGAACAATAAATGGTATTGTGCGAGTGCAGCCACAGATGCCTTTGAAGTTAAAACGCCATTTGCCATTTCCAGCAAACTACGACCTGATAAGGAAAGCAGGCTTCTGCGTCATTGGTCTCTATTGTCTGGGATCCACAACAAACAGCCCCATAGTCACTGTTTACTTTGTTTTGGACCTAGCTGGTCTCCCACTGGTCGACAGGGGCCAATGTCTGGATTTTCTTTGAATGACATGACCTGAACTAACAATGACATCACAGCTTTTCTGCACTTGAATAATCAGGAATAAGTTCAAATGTAGTCAGTTTTCAAGTCAGAATTTACTGACGCAGTGTTGTGTGTTTTTCTCCTTTTGTGTGTTTTTTTTTCTACCACTAGAAGTAACTCGATATCTGTCTGTTTTAGCTCTCCGTCTGTGCTGTGTCACTCCTTATTTCTCTGTTTCCAAATCATCCTATCTCACTGACACTCAACCATTGTCCATTTAAATGCAAATGTGGAACAATAATGATCATTTCTCTCGAAAGATGGTAGTGGACTACCTTTTTCCTGCCTATCCAAAGACACAGTTCCACAGAGAGTATCACTCCACTTTGTACGAATTTAGATGCCTTTCTGCCTCGAGTAAATAACAATTGTGGCAATAAAGGTGTGGATTAAACCTTAAATATCTCTGCATAGATTTTCAGATTGGTGTGATGAATGAATTTGTTTTATAGTTTTATCCCTCTTTTCCTTCTCTAAGGATTAAATAAAATGCCCACTCCGTTGTGGTAGAAAAAGAAAAGCAGTACTTTAATGTCAAGTCACCCTCCCAGTGCTCATTAGGACATCTGACTCTGAGACAAAACGCCGGACGCATCGATCAAACATCGGACCATCTTTAGGCCCCGCCGCAGGCACGTACCCAGCTGTTAACACTGGTTCCATGTCAGTTAAGTTTAAACTCCACCCAAGTATACACACACACACACAGTAATTATAATTAAGGGCTGGAAGAGCAGACTGAGAAACAAACAGACAGATTAAAAAAACAAAACAAAAAAAAACAAAACAAGAGAAACTGTGATTGGATGTGATGTGACAGCCGCATATGCAAAAACAAACAAGCAGCACGTCTGGCAGGCCTGCCTCCACCCAGCTCTCCGCCACCACAAACCCCCACACCTGAACGGCACAGTGCCCAACTGGAAGACGGCTGAGGCCACTGCGACCCGAATCTGGCTGCTTATTCTGCATGTTCAAAGAAGTATTGAGTAGTTCTCCCCGTATCTGGTTTCTTTTACAGCCTCGTCATTTTGTTTGCAGAAAGTTGCCTCGTCTCCTTCTAGTAGTCGATTTCAGCTCAATTTCCTCTGAAGCTTCTTTTATCATAACTCACAGAAAATACTCTCTTTTCGCGGCAAGGGAGAGTCGTGAGGCAAAGTGAGGCCAAAGGGACAGCTGTGTGCTGAAAAGGTTGGTTCGTCGTAGTTCGGATGCTGATGTGGCGCCAGCTGCGACACAGCTCACGGAGGCTATTAAGGTATCTTAAGATGCTTTCCTGCGGTTTGCGTCAAAATTGCACTCCTCGTCAGAGTCATAACACGCAGACATGATGCTCATATTTTTAGATGCAGAGCGACTTACACCTCCTGAGGATTAGCTTCTAGTCTGTGGCAAATATAACGCCCTCAATACTTGCACACAAAAGACTCTCCTCACAACTCCGTCACACGTTTAAGTTTTCAGTCCACTGACAGTATATTCTAAGTGGGTATGATTTAAACACAAACAGCAAATAGCTCATGCAGCATTGCTCTTAATGGTGCCAGTTTTCCTAAAAAGTGAACAAAAATTGTAGACCACAACCTTGTTTTGCCCCCCAATTATAATAATTATAATTACGGGACCTGTAATTTCAACAGCTAGAGCACAGTTATCTTCTAACTAGAAGTAAAACAAAGAATACAGTAGAAGCGACTAGAATATTTGCATTTTCTGAAGAAAATGTGTGTAATTGCTATAATTCTTTGCTGCAGCAATCATACAGTAATTGCCGTTTGAAAAAAATCCTCAAAGTGAGACTCTCGCCAACATGCAACCTAGGGTCCTTTTGTGAATGTACCCGAGTCAAATGTCCGCTCGACACAACATGAAACTTTGCTTGTAGTATCACCAGGGTCATGTGTAGACTCCCTGGTGATACTGCGAGCAAAGTTTTGTTTTCGAGCTGTGTCGAGCCTTCTTAGTATTTTAAAAAAAGTGATTTTGATGCTAACACTGTATTTGCCCCTAGCACTCCATTGAAAATGATTTTGACCTGAAAACGAAAATACGGTCAATCTTAAAAGTGGCGCTCACTTCGTAATTATGCTTTTACACAAACGTTTGAGTGTGGTAGATTCACAAAAAGACCCTAGGTTGCATTTTGGTGAGAGTTTCACTTCACGTTAAAGTCAATGCTGAGGGATACATGTTGTTAATTCGAGACTCTGTGTCACACTTAATCAGAGAATCTTCTGCTCTGAGTCTGTTTTAGCTCTCACCTAAACATTCAGAACAAACTTCTTTGTGATTGTGAACTTTTGTTTAACTGCAGGTTAAACAAGTACTGCCCCTCTGACTGTACAAGCACAGGTGAAGATGGCCACCCACTATTAGGAACCTCTGTAATGAGTAAATGTATGATAATGAACTTCCTTAATGTCTGCTGTAATGGCTGTTATGCTCCGGCAGCCGTATTGAATTACACTGTCTTTCCTCCTCCTCCCTTTATTTTATATTGATTACATTTTTTTGCAGGTTGTTGTGCGATGTTGTTGTCGTGCGTGGTGTTTGGAAAGTGCAATAACACACCACTAAAATAATTCAGAGACAATAAGAGGCTGATCACACCCTGCATGTTCCCCACGAGTCCATTACTGCCATTAACTTGTGCTCAGAAAAACACATCCTGGCTTTACCTGTGTGTGTGTCCACAAACACACACACACACACACACACACACACATGCACACACACAATCACATAGTACTGTATGTGAATTAAATAAGAGCTTCCGTTTCTCCGTGTCTTGCTTTATAATCTTTTTTTATTCCTGGCATTATTTGTTGTGCATGCGCTGCAAATTGTGCTGTAATGCACAGCAGTGCTACATTAAACTACTGAACCTGAGGAGCACAGAAAGGATACAGGAACAGTGGGGAAATGAAGTAAATCTAATTTCTGGCAGTAGATGTTACCATTTGCATACATATTGGCAGAGTAATTTCAAAGGCAACACAAAGCTTTGCGAGATAAAGCAAAAAAAAGAAGAAAAAGAAAAGAAAGAAAAAACAATACCTAATAAAAATGAAGCAAATCCTCCACAATGAGATTTACCTCCACAGTCTCTAAGCAGGTATTCGGATGGAAACTGCAGGCAAATGTATTTTAGGCAAAAAAAAAAAAAAAAGAACAAAAAAGGATAAAAAAGTAAAATAAGGTGGTATCTGTAAGTCCACACAGACTGTACAGCACTAAAAGTGGTTTATAGGCAAATTATGTAAAACTTTCAAGTTTGCCTGAAGGTGACAGTCCTGTTTCTATTGTTTCATATAGAAACCAGGGTGAGTTTGTTGCCCTTGACCAAGTTCAGCACAGCTCACTCAGATCCTTTTAATAACTCTCCAATTGACTTCAAATTAACCAGAACCCGTTATAGAACAGAAATTTCCCCTGTTGTGTGAGAAAGGGTGTCACCGAGACATTAGCTTTTTGACTTGACTCTCTCTCTCTCTCTCTCTCTCTCTCTCTCTCTCTCTCTTTCTTTCCCTCGCTCATCCTTTTCTTCCTTTCTCTTGATGATAAAGGGCTCGTTTTAAGGAGAACAGAAAGCTTGTCAGGATTTGGCCAGCTGGAGAAAGTCATTTGAGGCCCAAATTGATGCGCTCGGGACTCTCAATGGTATCTCTCCAACAGTGGGGGCAGGAGAGAGGGAGACACGGTGGCCGCTGCATTGTTCCTTGTAAATGGCTCTTTATTTCATAGGCAAAGTTGGGAAATGAGCAACACCGCTCATGGCCGTCCGCTGCACTGGCGAGGATGGCCATGCGTAAAATGGAACACTAAGAAACAGGGGCCCCTAATATCTTAACGACCAAAAACTCGGCAGCTCTCCTGCATCATGTGCAGTTTTACTGGTGATGGGAACACATGCAAATAAAGTCCCAATAAGTTATAAAGTCGAGGCTGCGCTTGAACACCATCCATCATGCTGACGGGGCTGTGGGCAGGCTACATAGACATGAATCCATATCCAGGCTGACTGGCGGAGCCAAGCCCCCTGGACCATGACTGTGGCCAGAAGGAAGTGAAGCATTACAAATCACAAGCTCTCCAAATGCAGAGCGTGTGTGCGCATGTGTTTCTCCGTGTGTTTGCCTATGCAGGTGTCAGTCTGCTGTGTAGTGTTAAAAATGCCAGTAATTTCTTCTCTCGCTCTCTCTCTCTGCCTTTGTGTGTGTGTGTGTGTGTGTGTGTGTGTGTGTGTGTGTGTGTGTGTGTGCTGGTGCTCTCCATTGTGCAGCTGTGATCCATGAGATTCAGGCTGAGCTGTCACTCCGCTAATCTCCCCCAGTAGAAATACAGCTCGGAAAATGTCATCTGAACATTCCGAATTGTGTTTACACTCGCTGCAGGTTCCATCGCTTCTAATTTGACAAGTCATTATCACCCATGCTCCTCTCCCTCTTCCCTCTCGCGGCCTGAGAGACGAAAAAAATAAAAAAAAAATAAGGAGGAGGAGGCGGACTGGAGGAGACAAAACAAGGGCATTAAATTCAGCTCACAGACACACAGGCACAATTGTTCTCTCAATAATCAGGTAATCCAAACACCTCAGCAAGAATAAGGGAGGATTACTATTATTTTCATCAATTTAGCTATTCTGCTTCAGATGTCTCTGTAAAGTTCACATGTTTTATGCAGTCATTCTGAGGCCTTTATGAAATACAGAAAAAAAAAACAGACAGGGAGGCTTTGTGGTGAAGCTGTTGGCCGTGTGGTGGAAAGCAGCAGCTGGTGGCTACATATGTACTGGGGGAAGCACATGGCTCTCCACGCCCTCAGGCCAGCAGTAAAGTTAGCAGTGACAGGGACTGCAGAGCAGTGGGAGTTCACTGCTTCTGAAACCAAAGACAATCCAGGCACTGAAAACGAGGACAAGCATCGAGACAAGGAACGTCAAACCACATCATGTGTTCCCGCCTGTGTAGTAGAAACAGGAGGCATTCACATGACCTGGATGACGATGATGACATATCAGGTGAAACAAATAATGACACAATGAAATGAGGTGGGCATAAAAGTTTACACTTCGACAACATGGGGTTACAGAAAGAAAAGTCAAATCTATACCGTCATTGAGACCAGGATGTCCTCAAAATGAAATGACAAAATATAACACCAGTCTATTTGCAACAATATTTTAGCTTTTTTCATCCGTGACAAAGTCTGTTCTCTTTAACCAATCGCAGACTCTCACTTTGCAGACTGCACCGATAAATCCGGACCAGAAGATTGTTGCCTCCTATCCTGAAAAACTTCTTAAAAACTGAGCCGTCTCTTCAAAAGTTTAGTGGGCCATTGGATTTTATATCCTCGGGGTTTGTGAACGAGCGTTCCTCATGACCTCCATTACCAGGCGTACAACTTGCCGCTGGGGGGGGAGAGACTTCTGAAATACCCAATCTCACCGCAGACAGGGACACACAGAGGAAATGGGGTCTTAATAGACACCACCACTGTGCTAATAGTTAAGGGCTGGAGTTCTGGTTAACAGTGCCAGTCCCTGCAGATCAGCCCTTCAACAGCAGATTTGTAGTCCACCATGACTCTCTCCATGGTGCTGAACAGTCATGAGTGGAACAGAGGTATCTGGACCACAGTGTACATTATTTATGGTTGTATGCAAGGGCCTGTCAAGTTAGTTATAGATAAACCGGCATGATACTTTGGTCATCAGTGTTTTATTATACATTGGGATGATTTATTCATCCGAGAGCATGTTAGTGGCTCTGTGTGTACGTTGTCTTCATTGACAATTTGCTTAAGAGTTAAATATATCTGCTCATTTGTTCCCTTTGTCTCTGCCATCTGTTTTGTCTGGAGATGAGAGTGCTGTGTTTCTCGGTGTGCTAGTTTCATTTGGCTAATTAAAGATATTCCACTAAAACTCGGCATAGTGGTGTGGCGACTGGAGGCAAAGTGAAAGAATCCGCTCTCAGCGTTCTTCCCTGTGGGGTTTGTCTCTCCTCTGACCCCCTCACACAGGCAGAGCCTGGTTCAAGAGGGGGAATCCGTGGCTTGAAAAAAATTTTTTTTAAATAAATAAATAATATCACGTCCATGGTTGAATAGGAAATGTGACGCTAAAACAAGGTGATAGCAGGAGAATTGACAACGAGAGGGAGGGGTGGGGGAGGGGTGGAGGCGATGACCCATCCATCCATCCAGTCAGTAAAGACACATCTCCAGTGGGAGTGACACTTGGGGCCAGAGAAGTTAATGACACTACTGCCCCAGGCTTAGACCCAGGCACCGCTGGCACACACACACACACACACACACACACACACACACACACACACACACACACACACACACACACACAAGCTTGAGCACAAGTGGCTACAATTGAAACTTTTATGTCTATATACTGTATGCTGCTTTCAGTGTTTTGGACCAGTAACTAATTACAAGTAGTATTGTTATGTTATTAATCTACAGAATAAACGCAATTGTAATCAGTTACAATGAGAGAGGAAATTTGAATTTACTGAATTACAGTTACTTAACAAAATGCTGGTTATTACCAAGGGCTTCCACTCAATACATTCTTTTCTGTGCAACACTTCTTTCATTCTTTTGACTTGACTCTGGCTCGTGGTCTACTTCAGTACACTTCAAACTTCATTTCTGAGATCTCGCTGGACTTGACTTGACTTCTGAACAGCTTGTTAAAGAATAAGTTAACCCTACCCTGCTCACCATGATTTTCCTAGTCCACAAGACATCTCTGGAGTATCACTGTAAGACAGTGTGGAAGCGTTTTCATACAAAACTCAAAACTAAAAAGAAGCAGTGTTTTGAAAAATTGGCTACATACAGCTCAGTCAAAGTCATCCAAGTCCCCAGAAGCCCTGAGCTCACAAAATGAAAAGACATTATTTAAACCCTCAACATGTGGTGGAACTCGTGCACTGTAGATGGGGTGTGCACTAACGCTACAGCAGCTACAGTGAAGATTTGGGCTCAGAGAGGGATGTAAATAACGTCTTTTCTAATCAATTTGGGATCTCGGGGCTTCTGGAGACTTGGATGACGCTGGGACAGCTGCATGGAGCCATTATAATAATTTAATTATAATAATTTTTGGATGAGCCTTATCCTTTAAACCCCTTTGTTCCTCATCCTGCAGATTGGAGGACTGCCTCCTGAACTTCGGTTTTGATTGGCTCTCTTGTTTGAATTTGCGCTGCATCTCGTCCGCCAATCTGACGTTTTGCTTTTTTGCCAAATTTTCCCATACAAAAGACCTGAAAAATGAATCGAAACATGATAAGTGACATTGGTTTGCTGAATTGATTGAAATTACAACATTACTTATTATATTTAAACAGGGTGATTAGATTACTAAATCTATTACATTTCAAAAGTATCATTTAAGGGTAGGCCAATTATTGGCACTGGCCGATCATCGGGCCAATATACAGCATTTTGCCGATTATCACTATCAGTGATTTTACGCTCAGATTGTCAATAAAATAAACAAATTTAAAAATGTTCTCCTTTGGCTCTGATAACTAAAAAGACTATTTTTGTCAAATAAATAAAGAAAGGGGAAATACTCAAGTAAAGTACGTGGAAATTATACTTAAGTGCAGTAAAACGTATTACGGTGTGTTCCATGGTTATTTGACTTTTTGGCACGAAGAGGTTCATTTTTACAGCGAATGAATATCCATCCTAAACATCTGTTTCAGCCCCCTTGATTTCTAACAACCAGTATCGGCCCGGAAAAAGGCAAATCGGCGACTACTAGCAGCCTTCCCAACCTTGGTTCCCTTACCATCCCCTTTAAAGGAATCTAACTGAGGAGCTGATTCAATATGAGAGCGAGCTCCATTCATCAGTCCACATTCATCAGCCGGTGCTGGTTATCGACTGATAACACATGAACAGGTCAATCGAAACATGTTATCCGTATCCTCCAGCGGAGCGGTGCGAGGTGAGATATTAGACAAACTCACATCTCACCTCCTCTTCTTTGTCCTTTCATCCCCGTGTTTCCATCCACTCCTTCCCTCCACCTTTACCTCTCGGCTGTCTCTGTTGTTATTGTTACTGAGGTGTTATCCGTGTGTTAACAGGGTCAGAGATGTGCAGAGAGCAGCCGCTTATGCAACAAAATGAACCACTGAGATGCTTCGGCTGTGGACAACAGCAGACACGTACACGAACATGCATTACGGCACACGTATGACGCTGATTTGATAACTGTTCGATAAAAGTTTATCAGTCCCTCATCCAAAAGGCCCTGTTCCTGCCCCCCTCCCCCCCGTCATTACAGGAAGCAACGATGAAGCCACAGTGTGAGCCCCCCCTGAGGATCTCTCCCTCGGTTTCTTTCCACAACACCTTCCGGCTTATACCCGCCATCGATCCTCGTTCGATCCTCTGTTCATCCCCTTGTACTCGACCCTCATTTAATCCCGCCATTCAATGTCAGCCCCTCGCATCCCAACGTCCCCGACCCTGGTCCAAACCCCACCTTTCGTTCCTACAAAGTAATTTGCATAAGTGCTGCTGTTTCCGATCATTACAGAGCGGATACAACAGGAAGACCAAGTAATAAGAAAAATGAAACAGTAAAAAGTTGAGGGAGAACAGAAAAATCCCCGTCTGTCTGTGTGTGTTTGTGTGTTTACTGTGTTCCAGTTATAGCCTGTATGTGAGTAGCATGAGTGCATACGTGCTATCCACAGTACATGTATTACAGCACTTGTATTGAGGGAGACGATAAATGAGCAAGTGCTGAAGATGAAAGAACATTTTCAATTAAGATGAGTATGAAGCCTGCTTCATTAATAATGCAAAAATCATTACCCCCATTACGATAGCGCCCCAGTTTAAAGACACTGTATGTGTGCATGTGTGTTTGCCCGCCTGCTTCTGCGTACAGGAGCGCATCTGGTGTGTAAGTAAAATGGATTCCTCGAGTGATTTGGTGCCAATAATTCATCCCCCTTAATGGCCAAAGGAGAAAGAGAGAAAAAAAAGAAGCTTTACAGCTTCTCAGAAATCTGCAAAGCCTGCGTGTGCACGTGCATACTGACGGTTCGGTGCACCTGTGTGCATGAGCAGGAGCAGCAACAGCGGCGAGAGCAACAAAAGAGATGAAAAAGGCAGAGAACGGTTAGATAGGCAGACTTGTCCGATGCGTTCCTCTGAAATATTTATGTAACTGGAGATTTCTGTCCCTGATTCGGAGTCCAATTAAAGCTCATCTCTAAATGAACGTGCTTGTGCAGGAGCCGGGAGGGGGGAGGCAGCTGCGGTCCACAACAGCAGCACACACAAACATTGCAGCTCGGCTACTTCCACCGCCCGTATTTCCAAACACAACTACAGTGCGCACATGCGGCGATAACACAAAGTCAGAATGGTACCTTCAGCATGTATGCAGTGTGCTAACAAATGACGCCGTGCGCTCGTTTCCTGTATCCATGCTGACATGATGAATTACTGCCTGCGTTTAGGGCAACGGCAAAACTACCGACATTTACCTTCTAACCAGGAATTAAAGCAATCCCCTTTACATCTTAAACTGCTGAATTATTCAGCAGCTTGCCAATAAGGAGCGGTGCTCGAGTAGAGGGACGGAGCCTTTGGGTGGGCACTTCCAAGACAAATGACACAGATCCGTACATGCACTGCTCTCCTGTGGCATGCACATTAGTCTCATGAAGCCACCTCATAAACATCCGGGAAACAACTGGAGAAGAGTGATTTATGGAGACTGGTGAGCAGAAATGAACCAATATTACACTGACTAACATAACAAGGACTCCTCGGCGCTCCGTCTCCGAGCTTCCTGCTCTCCCTCGGCCCGGGGAGCAGGGAGGGCAGTGCCTGTGTGGCAGCTTTAAATAGGAATTAGCAGCGTTTCATTGTGATAGTGATTGAGTATGGGTCCCCGGGGTGGGTCTGCTCATTGTTAGCAGGCCGTGTAAATCTACAGTAATCCTCCCGCTGAAGGCCGGGAACACACATGATTATTGTACATACACGCATGCATATAAACATTGCACATGCATGCAGCAGAACAGAGGAATGATTACACAAGAATTTAAGGCTAAAAAATCCGCTCAGCCCACATGCTTGGCGTTAGTGGGAGACTGTCCAAATCCTTACTGATCCTTGCATTTAAATCAATCACAGAATCCATAGGTTCAGAATGCCCATGTTTGTCTCTTGAGGTCTGTATAATTATGATTAAAATGTCACCAAAAGTTTGGTTCCTTATACAAACTACTGTCCATACTGCGCATTCCCTAACATTTGGCCTCCACCCACTCATCCGCCCACACCAACACGCAGACACATGGCTGGTGAGACACAGTGAGAGTGCAGAAGCAGCTCGCAGCTCGCCGACTCTCTATCTCTTGCAAGTTTCGCACGGTCAGGGTTCACCTGTCTCTGCACTTTGCATATTTCCAAATCGAGCACCAGCACGTGAGCTCCAACCGGGAACGGCACAAAAGGTCACTGCAGAAAGCGCGATGCTCCGGCCCGCATCAGAGTGGTCAGAAGAGGCGGCTGTGTGGTCCTTGTTCAACGCGCAGCAAAGAGGACGGCAGCTTCAGAAAGGCGAGAGCCACAATCCATTAATCCCCGTCCTTTAGGGGTTGGGACACACTGGGAGTATTCCAAGCTGACATACTGAATTCGTCATGTGATTTCTGAGCTTAAATGTCCAAGTGTCCCAATATGAATCAACCCCACAGCCTGTCTCAACAATAAGAAGGTTAAGCTGTTGTCGATTTATGGCTGTATAATTTTCAGGATTTAAATATTTCAACTTTGAGAGTGGTCCTTCGGAGCATTTCTTTAGCTAACTCTCTCTGGACAAATAAAATCAGCAAATGGGGAAAACTGGACACAAACATTTAATGATGAAAACTAAACTATTTGAAAATGTAAAGAAATATAGAAAACATTCCTGGATCTGTTCATTTGGAGTATACATACTAGTACATATACTTGAGAAGCTGTCAGATAAATGTAGCAGAGTAAAAAGTAGCCATGCACGTTATGAGGAAATGTAGATTGGACAGTACAGTAAGATTGTTAAATAGTGCGACCATGATCTGACTTAAGCTAAATAAATGAATACTCACGCTAGCTAACCTCGCTATTGCCACCAAATCGTCACCCATTAATCTGAGGGCAGCTGACGGCTGACTGGGCCGTCATCTGGTTGACCAAATGGTGTGACTGCATGGGCCATTTATCTGGGGCTCCTTCTAATAATGGACAAAAATATCTTTATGCCTTTTGTGATGTGTCGCAAGATGATGAGAAACACTTCAGCCCTGGCACCCAGTACAATAAGTCCCCTTAAATACATTGTGTTGTACGAGAGTGAGGCAGCTTAACATGAAAATACTCAAGTAAAGGGTGCTTTGTTACATTTCACCACTGAATTCATAGAAAGCATAACGCATTCAAAGAGCACAGCAATACACGCAACAATCGTTTGACATCATCTCTCGCATTCATAAAGGGGTCTGGTTTCCTCCCATTTGTTGGAATCTGCGCGACAGCCAGGGAGAAAGTGAAATAAATTTCAAGTTTATCGAAATGCACATTGCAATATGCAGCCCCGCCTGACCCCAGTTGTTTGAAGTGCAATATAATGTGTTCAATTCAGTAATATAAGAAAGCAAAAAGAAAAACAGAACTCATCTATGAGCATGCCTTGTCCTCACATTTGTGTGCACCCACTCATCTGTGCCCGCACACACACACACACACACACACACACACACACACACACACACACACACGCACACACACACACACAAACACACAGCCAATACACTAACCCACACTGAGAAATTGTATCTGCTGCTCTCTCAGGCATGCACTTTATATACTATATTCATATTTAAGCACAGAGTGGGTAAAGACTCCTCTCTGGCGCACAGTAGGTGTTGTGGAAATAAATATTTTATACTGGAATCTAATTGCATTTTGTGGCCCTGAGCGCCCTACCAGACAATCTACTGCTCTAATGGCAATGCTCCCCGGTGTACACACACACACACACACACACACACACACACACACACACACACACACACACACACACACACACACACACACACACACACACACACACACACACACACACACACACACACACACACACACACACACACTTGAATCTGGTTTATGGACTCAGCATCTGTGAGGCTCTGACATGCCTGTAATCTGTGTACAGCAGCGGTCTCTCATAGGTCTATAGGTCATGGAGCTGTGGATGTTTATATGCATGTATGTATGTGGGTCTGTTTACACATTCATAGGACGCGGTATATACTGAGTGTCTGACAGAGTCTGTGAAGCATACAGTCGTGTCACAGAGAACTGAGTGCGCCCTTTTCTGCTTCTGCTTAGTGACCGGAATGACCCTGTAGATCCCACATGAGAGGGTTCAGATGTTAAACATATGCATATACAAACACAAACATAAACACAGGCGTGCTTTAACGAACTTGGATGTGCTTAGAAACCTCAGCAAGGGGATTTATGCGTCCTAAAAATATCAACCATGGGCTTCAAGAACTAGCACAAATGAACAGATAACTACAGTAAATCCTGTTTAGGGCGATGGGCCACAGAGATTAGCATTGTCCTCCAATCGACAGAGGCAGACTTTGTATAATCTGAGAGAAAGACCAAAATCGATATCCACCACAGGGTCCAGCACCTACCACTCAGATGAGGCTTTGACCCACTCAAAACAGGAGCCTGGAAAAAGCTCCATCATCCCTAGAGGTCAGCTCCCAGGAAAATCCCAAGCCCCTCGGTTTTAGTAAGGGAATCAAAATAATCGTAAGGGCACGCGCCGGCCTTGGCTTTGTTTTTGCGTCCTACAATATGGGCTCATGGATAATGTAGAGAGAGGAGGGAGAGAGAGAGAGAGAGAGAGAGAGAGAGAGAGAGAGAGAGAGAGAGAGGGAGAGAGAGGGAGAGCAAACAAGCAAATGTTCACACAGTCAAACATCTTTTCCCGAAAGGTCGAGTCGTTAAAACAAAAGAACACAAAAAGATGCAGTCAAGGGTGAGTCCATAACTACGCCAGCCTGCTGCATCCCAGCCTGCTGCAGGGCTGCAGAGGTCCACAGAAATCCCTTCAGGATTATGGCGTGTGTGTATCTGTGATGCACAGTCACAGGGTGGGCTCAGTGCAGCGCAGAACCCCGATATGGTTTTCTGCTGGCGCACAGCCAGCATTTACATATGAATAAATATGAAGAAAAAAAAAATCAAATAAATAAAAAGGGAAGCAGTGAAAATAATCCTGTTAAAGATCAAACAGCAGGCTCCCTTTCCCCTCCTCCTGCCGTTCTCCACTGCCTCAATTTTTCTTCAATTTATACCTATATTCCTTAGCTCGTCTGTGCTCCCACCTTTCTCCCCGCTGTCCTCACTCGTCTTCCAGCCAACTATACCTCCACTTTCAATATTAATTTCTAGTCCTCCACATCCTCTTTCTCTCCATCGTTTCTCCACCCCCATCTTCCATCTCCTTTTCGATTTCATGGCCAGCCATATCTTTAATCTTCCTCTTCCCCCTTTCCCCCTGTCCGACGCTCCCCCTCCGCCCTTCCTCCCCCCTCTCTCCTCTCCAGTGCAGAACTAAATGGAGATTAATGAAGGGAGGAAGATGTGTCTGTCATCCAGACAGTCTGATGCAGCCAGCACAGCCAGTGAAGAACTGGATCTATTCAAAACACACCGGGGAAAGCTATGCGCTAATACTGCTCCCAGCTGAGAGGAGCTACAGATTAGCCCTCCACTTCTATTTAGATTATTTGTAAATAATAACCATACCAGTGGAGCATGCATTCCTCTCTGCGGTGATAGGAAGTGTTTGGATTCCCTCTCCCCGCTCTCTCACTTTTATCCTATCGTTGTAGGATATGCAGAGCGCACCCCAGTGTCTCATTTCCTCCCTAAGTTTAAATCCTGACAACTGACGGCCGCTCGCTGCTCGCACGCCAGTCAAACGGCTCCGATAAGCCCCGCAGGAAATTGACTCGTATTTTAGAGCTTCATCTCCCACATCACATCCTCCCACCACCCATCATGCCCTTGGTTAGAGGTCAAGCAGTTTTAGCTAATCTCGTATGCAAATGTACGCATGGTACAGTGCGAACATGAGAGTGGTGTACGAACCGTGTCCATAATTCATGAGCTATTACTGGTGACAAGTTACACATAGGTTTGAACACAACTTTCCACTGATATTGGCTTTCTTAGTACAGTCAGTGCCGGGTGAAAAACCATTTGTCTGTTTGGTGCGTGTTCAGAAATGGACGGAGAGGGGCCTGCTGCGTGCCGCTTGAAATATTTAGCATGGATGGCAAAAAAATGCTCTGGGCTCGCCTGGTCATCTACTTATCAGAAGGCAGGGATGTGACGACTTTTACTCTGGAGGGTCAACACTGAAGCATAATGGTGGGCTAAAAGCAAATGTCAACTAAACTGTTGAAAACAAAAAAAAAGTGTTATTTTCTCAGCAATGGTGACACAGGGAAAACTACAGACAGGTCAGGTGAAGAAAAACGCTTGAAGGAAAGAATGAGGCAAAGAAACAGACAGGAAGTTAGATAAACGGCAACCCCTGATGAGCGATGGTACCAGGATCCCAAGTTCCCTGAATCAGCTGACTTCCTTTAAAAGAGCATATTCATCTCACAAGATGGAAAATACAGCATAATAAGTGACTGATTTATTATTTCCTTTTTTTCCCCTCTAGGCAACCTCTGGCAGACCAGCTTCGAAGCCGTGACTGGATTGTTTTGGTGTGAGCTGGCGAGTTTTGGAGACATCAGCTGCAGAGATCTTCGACTTCTCTTGAATCTGATGGAACTAGATTGCACTGGTTGTTCACTTGTTTCTCTCAAAGCGCCCAATAAATACATTTGATAAACACAACAACAACGTTTCTTTCAAGAAATCATGACCCAGCTAGTCGTGACAATCCGCAGACCTTGTTGTGAGCAAGTTCATGGGGGAACTATTTTCTTTCCACGCCACCACACAGGAGAAAGCGTGCAATGGGTGAGAGGCTTACAAACTAAGCTAACTAGCTAACTCTCGTCCAGGAATAGAAATGCACTCTGTCTTTGCTGCGGCAGAGAGAAGATAGCTCCTTCATGTAACTGCTCACAACAACAGCTGCAGATCATCTTGACATTGATGTTGTGTTTTTTTCAAATATATTTGTTTGGTGCTTTGAGCACCGCAGGCCCAGAACCATCTAGATCCATTATACTTGAGGAAAGGCAGACATCAGTCAATACTCAACAACTCGCACCAAAACAGTCTAGATGGATAAATAGCTCTACAGGTACGAGGAAAAATACATGTTTTTTATTTCAGGGCGAGCTGTCCCTTTAACACATATTTGCTTTTCTTCTAATATATTTACATGAAATTACATCAACGAGGTGATCCCGCACGTGTTCATGGCCGCGCGCGTGGATTTGAGAGAACAGTCGAGTGCTCTCATCAGGCCGCGCTAACCAAGCGGCTTGAAATTAAAAGCAAACATTCTGACGAGGACGATGCGTTTACTCACAAGGTGATTACAAGCCTCAATTAAAACCCGTCCACAAACAGGCCCCCGCTTAACAGCACCATCAGCTGCTTATACCCACGCCCTCGCCTCATCCAGGCTCACGTAGCCTCCCTGGATTAGCGGCTGTTGACGCGTGCCATATATTCATCGAGCTATTGTTCCTGCTCTCGGCCCTGCTGGATGGCGCTTTCAAGGCGCAGACATCTCCCCTGGAGTCGCTCGGTAGCAGCGCTCGCTGCAGCCAAGGGAACGCAGCGGGGGGGGGGGCTCATGTGACTCACTACTGGTGAGAACGAGGCAGAAAACCTGACAGGCTGGCTACACGAGTGGGACTGCAGTTAAGTCGACAGGAAGACTCCTGCGTGGCTGCCGCAGATATGCTTGGAGGGAGCTGAAGCTGCATTACATGAAAGCATCCGCCCAGTTGAAATGGATTCCAGATTTTTTTTTTGCCTCCTCTTTTCGAACGCACCAACCCCGGAGTGGACCGAAATGCCCCGATATCAAAGAAGTTGAGAGGGTAATTGAGCTTTTGACGGAGACGATGACCTAAAAAAAAACAACCAAAAAAGCCACAGGAGGGGGCAACGCTTCGAGGCATGGCAGAAACCTCCCCATCTGTAATTAAAGCTTTTTACTTCCCTGTTACATCAGGGACTGAATAAACAATGAATATTTCAGTTTTAAACGCAAGGATCACGGCGGGGCTGTGACTTTACTTTCAGCATCTCCTCACGAAGCCATTTTCACCACACACACATACACACTAAAACTAACTAACAGCACATGCGTTTCCTCATAATTTTCTCATAACCCTCCTCCTGCTCCCTCTCCTGCAAAATGTCACAGCAAGACTCGACATCGTTAATTGTCATGGAGCAATCCCTTCACGCTACATCCCCCACCCCCAACCTCCTGTTCCTTTTTTCTTTTTTTTTTCCTCTACGTACCTTCATCCTTCATCCTAATCAGCCCGGGGGTAATGCCCGTGTCAGGTTTGCTTATCTGTGACTCCTACATGGCAAATGCTGGGACCCTGAACTCGACTCAGCACCCCCCCAACACACACACACAGAAAAGCACACAACGAGCATGAAAGCTTCACAAAGCAAAGCCATACAGCGCGGCTATATCAGCGTCACACTGGAGGTGAAAGTTGCTGGTTAGGTTGAGGCTTTACTGTGGGCTTGAAGGCTTTACATAACAGCGGTAATATAACGGGAGCGGCTTATTCGACACCAAGGGACCTTGCATAACTGACATTTTCTTTCCATAATGCTCCTGACTGCCGTTGATCAAATTAAGATAAGCTGCAGTTCGACTCGATGCAAGTCTGACAATTAGTATAAGAACGTGAAGGCTTGGCATAAAACATTCATCTGAATCATTTGAATTCACCGACATCATTGATGGTGTCTGAAGGTGGGTGGTAGCATCACCAGATATGCTGTTGCTTTACAGAAGTCTGAAGTTCAGAGGGGTCTGAAACCTCTAAATGCATCCTCAACCAAATAATGTGGAGATTTCAGGGTAGACGCAGGTTCCCCCTCAGTATTTAGAACATTGAGCGCTGGTGCCCTGGAATAAAATCATGAAAGTAGTGGAGGACTTTTATTTTGAAGAAACCCTTTTTTGAGAGAACTTGGCGCAAATGATGAAGTGAGGACATTATATACCCGAAAGGCCAAAGCTGAACTTCACTGTGACATCATACTGTCCTGCAAAAAATGCTTTTCTGGTCATTATTCAACTAAGGAACAGAAGGAAACATTGTGACTGTAATTCACATTTAGTCGGATACTGAATTGGTGACACTAATCTCTGGTCCACGCCTTGAAAACTGTGATTATTCTGCCCGGGTTCAAAATGTGTGTGACGCATCCACATTCTAGAATCTGCAAGTTCCTTGTGATCGATCAGAATCAGCTTTATTGGCCAAACACGTGAACACAAACAGGAAGTTTGACTGTTTTTTGTTTCTCGGTGAACTTACAGACTAACACACATATGACATTCGTCCACCGCAGACTAATATGGCTTCAGGTGATTGTTGTTGCACTGTGGGATGAAGCGCTTTCGTTATTCACTGGAATCACACATGTCCATACAGTGACAACCTCCATTATGATTTCAATGCGTTTTATGCACCGGACTGAAGTTTCTCTGAACGCGGCCTCGCTGTAGCCGTAGGATCACAGAGTCCGACATTGCGATGGATGGTTGTAATAAGTACGAGCGCATTCCCTTATGAAATCGACCAGACAGTGAATTTCTTCCACCCAGAGTTAGCATTTAATCACTCATGTTGCTTGCCCTTCTGGACTCCCCCGTATCTCAACAATGAAGCTGAGCACAGTGTTACCATAACTGACAAGAATGATGGACAAAACTACGCAGGCGACAACAAGTCCGGGAAAAAAATACAGTTGAGAAATAAAATGCAAAAAAACAAAAAAAACAAACAAACCGTGTCCATCCTTTCTGAAGGAAAGCAGATGGCCGGTTCATATTCTCACACCAGTGAAATTATCGCCTCCTGAAGCCTCTGCAACACTCTTATCACCACCGTCTGTTCTCTAATTGAAGGATTAACCAAGGCGAGGCCTGCTAGCTTCAGAGCCGCCCGCTCTCAGCCTCACCCACGGACTGCCTGCCTTCTACTGAGACAGACGTACAGACGGAGTGTGGCTGCTCTGGGGGAGAGTCTGAGTGCCATTGTTAACTAAATCAGAAAAGAGACGGCGGCAGCGTGTTAAACACAGTCAAGGGGATGTTTTGTGATTACCAAAGATGAAAATGTGTCCTGAGATTGGGTATATCTTCCCATTTTATCCTCGCCTCAGTGTTTACCTCAGCCGTTTTCTCTCTCTGTGCAATCAAAATCGGCTCTCTCAGTACCATTTTATGTATCATAATGCTATATTTTTTTTGCGCCACTTTGTCTTTCACTCGGCATACACTTCCGTCTCATTCATATGCTAATATTCTCATTTTAATTCCTTCTCGCCCTCCCTTTTACTTGCAGCGTTCACTTTCTCATCCACCGTGTTAATATCGGCATTCCTCTGATTCCCCTCCCCCCCCGTCCTCTTTCTCTCCTCTTCCCATCCTCTTTTGATCTGTGGGCTGAATTATTCCATCTTACGCGGGCTTTTAATTCTCTTGATTGAGCCAATTACCTTCTGCCTGGATCAATGTGGGAAAGGTAATGATTTAAATGGCTGCCGCATAAAGCCACATAACCACTTCAACTGGTGCAAAAGGGAAAGGGAGGGAGGGGGGGAAGAGAGGAAGGAGGAGGAAGAGGAGGAGGAGGAGGAGGAAAGAGCAAAGGAAGGTGGTTTAGCGGTGGGAGGGAAATGAATATCCTCTCTTTAACACAGCCGTGCATGATTCAGCATGTACGTTTAAGTGCTTCATTTTGTGTCCGCGCCTCTACCTGCTGTACGCTACAATGTAAAACCATGCAGGGGAGGCAGACTGTGCAAACCCAGTTTCCTCGGGGATTATCTAAAATGTATGGGCTCTGTGGAAACTGGGTCAGTCTGATCCTAAATGGTGCCATCGTAGCAGAAAGCCACTAAGTCAATATCCCTCGGTATCCTACAGTCCCTCACTCGCTTGTCATCCCACCTTTCACATAGTTCATCTAACATGCACGACCCTGAGCGCACACACTAGCACACTGTACATGTGCAAACCCCCCCCCCAACACACACACACACACTTTTTGCCCATCATTGCGACTTTTCATCTCCTGTTGAGTGAGCTGTCCCATCCTATTTGGCCTCCCTGCTATCTATTATTGATGTAATGGAGCATTGTATCTAAATGCAGCTCTGCCTGTGACAAGCACTTCAGCCCGGAGGGAAGCGGGGAAGCGGGCCAACGGCTGCGAGCTCCTACTGGGGTCGCTCTGGGGGTGAGGCAGTGGATGGATGAAGGATTGAGCAGGTGGTTATCTTGGGCTTGGCCTGACACAGATATCTGTGGCTAAGAACTTTAGGTCTCTTTATTGCAAGAATCGCAGGCAATTTTCTCAGACGCAGAATATATAACGTGGCTGGTGTTTTATAATTCTGCATAGGTGTCCATTATGTAAATGTCCCATAAGGTTTTACTGAGGCAAGAAAGGAAAATCTACAGAAGGAGAGGGAGCCGGATCACTGCTGGAAAACAGCAGGAAGTTAGAGAGTTATCAGACGAATAAAGAAGCGTGCCCTCAGTTCTTCTCTCCCAGACTGCACCAGTGATGGATTCTAAAACTGATTTTGCAGTTCAAGCCTTAAACAGGAACTTTGCAACTTTCAACCAGCGAAATGCTGGGAACCGACTTCTCTGCATTTCACCTGCAGCCCACTGTTTTGACAGCAAAAATTCACAAAACAATGAAAAAAAGAGTGTCATCCGACGAGTTTTAGGGCTCAACTTCCATACTATACTATAATGTTCCTCTGTATTTTTTACGTCTGCATCCACTGACCCTTTTCTCTCTTGGATAGAGCAAAGGAGTCTCCACCAAATGCCAACTTTAAACCAAGATTCTGTTACCACACTGCATGTCCTCTGAAACATAATTTAGCATCCTGTCTAGCTGCAGTAGAGAAAGAGCCAGAAGAGACACCGCCCTGTTGTTGTTCCTGCTTTGTAAAAGTGGAAGCCGAAAAATCGAATCAAACTGTACGACAAGTGCTGGTTAAGTACGATCCACGATCCGATGTGACGCATTGCACCGCGGACGTTGAAGGTTTTCCACCTTTTGAGCAAAAAGGGGATGCCACAACCCCTTTTCTCTATTTCCTCTGGTCAAGTTGCTCCAATTACAAAAATATCGATGTCCTCCTACTGCAAGGATCAACTTGCGAGCAGTGAAATGCTTCTTTAATTGATCACCATGCGAGCATGAGGGATGTTGAACCTCTCTCCCACTGAATCCTCCAATGATTTTTTTTTTTTCATCAATTTCATCTGCTGCCCATTTCTGAGCCCCACAGCGCTCGAGCATTAAAAGCTAACATCCCCATTCGCAAACGTGCTGTTTGGTTTGTTGAAATATTTCAACCATGCATTGGGGATGAATGGAAATTGAAGAATATAAGTAGGAAGGCGTCTGCTCTGATTATTGCTGTGGCTGTTAATTCTTTTTTTCTAAACCATAAGATGAAAAAAAAAAAATCAACTTAGAACTGTCTCATTCACGGCATTTCATGCATTAGACTAATTTTATTTTCCTTGAACAAAAGATAATGGAGTGATAAGACACAGAGAGCTCTTCATAAGGAGAATGAGATGTGTCTGATTGTTACCTTGTGCTGCACTTGTCTTTATGTTGAAGGAGAACTCTGCTGATTTTACTCATGGACGTCTACAGGTTTTGAGGAGTGCTGGTATGGATGGAAATGAGCTGAAAAAAGCCTGAAATGACTCAAGTGAGGTCTCAGTGCGAGACGTTGAAAGTACGATAACCATCTCCAAATACCGAAATAATAGTCATACACAATTATTACTTTGAATTAATAATTATTATATTATATTATTATTAAAACAGAAGGTTCTTTGGTTGAAAAAAGCGCTTCATAACAATTTCACACAATATCATGACCTGATATAAACTTGAAATAGTATTTTTACATTAGAATTTATATAGCTGAATACTGTTGATCAGCAAATGTGCACAGTATAATAATCAGATATTTTCATACCACAGTATACCAGGTAAACAGTATATTGCTGTCAGGCAACTTGTGTCAGTTGGGTCTGAAGACTAAAAGGATGAAAATGAAAAACATATATTTTCAAATATACATGTAATAAATACATAACTGAAAGGACTTGGGCGCTAATGTGCCTGAAGCGTGCATAAAAACAGACCTTGCATCAGTAAAACCAACCAGCAGAGTGATTTAAAGGAGGCATATTATGCTTAATTTCAGGTACATCATTGCTTTTTGGGTTACCACTGGAATTGATCTACACTCTTTAATGCTGAAAAAAACCCTTTTCCATTTTCTAATACTTTCTGCTCAGTTTGACATGCTCTTTTTTAGCTACTGTCTCTTCAAGGCCCCGCCTCCCGAATACAGCGTGCTCTCATTGGTCAGTTCACACATGCCTGAGCCAGCACCTCTCTTGTACCTCCAGTCGGCTCTTTAAAGTTTCACTTCTACTGCAAATATAGGCATAAATTACACAAATGTGTGACATGGTGACGTAATGATGTCAAGAAGTGAGAGAATTAAAGGCGAACCTACTGACGAGGCGTTTCAGGAGCAGTGTTTTCTGTGGGAGAGAGGAGTGTCCGTTGGTATTGACAGAAGATTTTCGGTCATCTTTCTCTCTGAGAGGCTGTTAAATGGTCGACTACAGTAGCAGAACTATACTTGTTTGAGAAGATTAGCAGTGAAGGACAAAGGGCTAATGTCTGGCCCCGAGATACACAGGGGCTACAATAACCAATGAGCTGCCAATGACCGATCCTTATTTAATTAACACTGTTTTTAATTACTTTAAGCAAATGCATGTAGGTGATTGACAGCAGTAATTAGTTTAGTGCTCTGTCTCTCGCATGTGCCCTGTCCTTCTTCCTGCTTACATCTCATGCACAGTGTGTCTTTCTCACAGGGAATGCATGAGTCAGTCATTAGACACATGCTTCAGTATAGCCACTTAGTCAGTTGAACAAGGTGACAGTAGGCAGAGGTAGGCTCGGAGTGTCAGAATACCTCCCGATGAAACTGAGATGGAAAAAACGGCAAAAACAGGATGTGTGAAGAACCTGGTTGGTCCAGAGACTGAGCTGAATGGCGCCTCATCTCTTCTTTGTACTCGAGGTAGGTTTGAGCACACCAGCGAAACGCAGCACCTTTGTGGGCCGTTCGAAGTCCGAAGTCAATCCCTGCCACTTAACTGAGGACAAGGAGGCCAGCAGCAGATTTGGCAACGGCGGCGGCTGAAGGCAGGTCCTGTCGGGGAGGTCAGTGGTGATCGGTTCCCTTCAGGGGAGAAGATGTTGAAGAGGCACGGGAGGCTAAAGAAGGTATAACTGCCTGTCAGACCCTTCACTCTCTTTATCTGTCGAACACGACTCTCCTTTTTCAGTCCAGGTGTATAATAGACTGTGGTTCAGCTAAATCTAAGCCCTCTCCCTTCATTTTCCAACTCTCTCTGTTCCTCTCGGAATGGAAGTTTATACATCCAAACCATCTACATCTATTTCTTGCTCCCTTTTTTCCCCCTCCTGCTGATGTGATAATAAAGAGGATCATCGACTTCTCTTGTGCATAGTCAATATCCATCATACCTTTAATATATTTCTAATATGCACTGATAACTTGACCTTGTAGTCATCCCTGGACCCAGACTCAGATGCGTGCAGAGGCAGCTGTTAGTATCTACGCTCCTTACACCGCAGAGCCTCCCAGAAGACTACTGTTAAGATTAGCATTAGCATAATTACGTAAATCACACCAAGTTAGAGCAGTTTTTACGTCCTCGGAAAGCAAATGACTCCACTCTGAATCATAAATTGCTCCTGTTTTGTTTCACTGAATAACCGGCTGATTAACAACATTTCTTATCTTTTATGAGTTTGTTTCCTCTGAACGTCACAATAACACACAACTCTTATTTGTTTCTTGATTTGTTTTTATATGTATTGGCCCGTCATCCTGTGTTTGTCCAGATACCGCCCTTTGAAATCTGCATTGAGTCGCCTAATCTGTGCTTCTGTTTTATGTCCTAACCTGCTTTAATAAGTGTTCTCGTGAAGCGGTTTAGATTGCACTTCTTGTGTGAAAGATGTTGTATAAACAAAGGCTTGGTGGAGGGGATTTGTCTGCATTACCGGCCCGCTTTTAAAAAACCCACTTGCTGGAGATGAATGGATAACACAAACAACAAAAGATTAAACCCGTCCGGTTGCATGAGGAGGCACATCACCAGGGCTAGACAAGGAAGCGTTTGAAAATGACGGGGCTGGGATCCAAGGATTTTACATTCAAGACGGATAAACGAGAACTTTTAAACGGTGAAAGTTTGGGAAAATGACAGTGGTGAGAGTTATTTCAACTAAAAGGTTCTCCAAGAATGAAGAAGAATAATATTCAGGAGAAATACCACAAGGACAGAGAGAGCAGCTGAAGACAAAGGCATCCACGTCACGTTACAAGCGTTTGGAGATGTAGCTCCAGATCTCAGGAGGACCATCAAAGCTTCCACTCTCACTACCCTTCCGTCTTTAAATGCAGCACGAAGCAGATACGACATTAGGAGCATGCCAGGAGGCCATTTTTAACACATTTTTTTTTATATCCATTCTGCTGTGCAATTTTGTGATGTGCAATGAAGCTGCATTTAAACACTAAAAACACACAGTCACACTCAAAGGTCTCCTAAACCAGGGCTGCCCGGAGGGGAGCACCGCCAGAGGTTTTTAGCAAATCAAAATCAATTTATCGATTAATTCTAATTATGTTCATGCTGTTGTTCTTTTGTGAGATACACCTTGGCAGGCAAAATTTCATTTTAAGCAGGAAGTCAGTCAATACAGGGAACTTGGGATCAGGTGTTTTCTTTTGGCCATCAAATTTAAATTTTGGGCACCTCTGTGTGAAACAAACCACAGCGGCAGAATCCCAAAGATATGTAATTATTATAGAATTATTTAATTTAATTAATCTAAAACCCATACTCCCAGCTGTGTCTATTATTAAAAAAAAGAAGCTTTTTTTTGCTTTTACTTAATAGTATATGCAATAACTTTTGGAAACAGGAATGACGTGTACTCTGGCACCAGGATAATTGTGACTGTTTTTTGTTTTTTTTCTACTTTTAGTACAACAAAAGATTCAGTGGGAAAATAATCGGCACGTCAGTCGATGAAGAAATAAGTTGCAGCCCTGATCTGAATGTGTGTGTCGACGCGCACGCATAAATCTTTACGTGTCCTTGTTAAATCTCCTTCCTTTCTTGTGGCTGTCTTTGGGAAAAACCTACAAGATGGGTCTCTCGCCGAGAAGGTATTTAAAATTGAAATCTGCAGGAGTTTGTGAACACATTTTACCGACAATACCTTTTCTTCCTACATGTGCACAAATTCAATTGTTTTCCTTTCATTAATTCAGCATTCTTCCCTGCTCTGCATAATCCTGTTTCCTCTCCCACCCAATCTCTTATTTTTCTGTCCACTCTGCAACTTTCGGGCCGTTCGCTCCTCTAACACCCCTTTCCTCTACTCAGCATCCGATAATCCTGCGGTACACACACACCTTCCCACCTGCCTGCCACCCACTTCTGCATTTTACCCCCACTTCCCTGCATGCCCCTCTCTCCCTGCCGGCTCGTGCCACTCTCCCTCAGATGGCATAATCCCTGTCATATTGTCACATTACAGGAGTTCAGATGCTAATGGATGCACTGCTAATCCAGCTGCCGGCAAGACGGGACCGGTGCCCGTACCCGCTCTGCCCGGCTCCGCAACAGCTGTGCCTCACTCAGCCATGCCAGTGATGCACCAGGGCTCGCGGAGCAGTCGGGCTGGTGGTGAGGTGGGGGAGCCGGATGTTAAAGTGGACATCACAGGGGAGGGCGGGAGGCTTCGAGATATTGTTAGGACTGCAGAGGAGAGATATGTGCTGGACAGGAGGAGGACGGAGGGCAGAGAAGCTTTATATATACTGCATGTGCTGAAAGAGCTGAAGATACTGGCTCGAGGTGGAAGGTTGGGAAGCAACTTGAAGGTCACTGTGCAAAGACTCCTCAGGGTGGGATAAGATGGAAACCGTGGCTGGACCCTAAATCAACAATTTGGAGAAAAAAAAAAGGCAGGCGGAGTGAATCAGAAGGGGGAAAGAACAAGAGAAAGTCAGGATTCACTAGAGGGAAGCAGACACAACCGGTAGCTTATTGAGCTGTGGATGTGAGCGAGCCGTGGCAGGCAATTATGGTCATTACTGTCTCCCCCAGTCTTGATGAAACAGAAATTTCCCATTCTATGGGAAGCAGGGGGGATGTACTTAAGCTCGCGAGCATTCTGCGTTTGTTGTGCGAGGTCGCTCAAACAGCTCTCCCCACTCATTAGAGGAGGGAAATCGGTTTGCCTATAATCTATGTATAACACCACTTATCAAAAATTTAAAGTGAATTAAAACCTCCCCCTTCTCAATAAAACATCTGCCTGAAAGCACCATCCCATTAGCGGAAAGCAGGCGCCCGGCTACTTCAAAATAATTCAGCTAATTTGGTTGAAACCTCTGGGTTCAATTATTGATGAATGAAACCTACAAGTGCAGCGGATGGAGAGGGACACACGAGTGGACTGAATACATGATCAGGGATACGAGGGCTCTCTCGCTCGGGGTGGTGTGCATCGCGTGGAAAGGAGGTGTCCTTCACCGTGTCACCTACAACATCAAGCTCCACTCTCACACCCATTCGCCCAGGCAATGGTGACGAGCTATACGGAAGGGGTTGATGAGAGCGTCTCCTCTGACACTCACAAATTTGTGTGCATTTGCGTGTGTGTGTGCACACTGGAGAGTACTTCAGCTATATGATGGATGGCATCATCAGGCGTATGTCCTGCTAAAAGAACAGCATAGTAGATCAGGATCAACTCAACAGTCACAGAAAGCTACGATGGGCGAGCTGAATCGCTCTGTTAACTTGATTAGTGTGTTTTGGGATGAAATCAGAGCTAAAACAGGGATGGGTTAATCGAATTCCAAGATTGAAACAGACTCAGGAGATATAGTTAGCTGCAGAAATCAGGAAACAGAAGCTCGCAATCTCTGATTTTAAATCTGGCCTGGGAGAAGGGACGCGGGCAGCAGTGCTCTCATCTCAATCTTCCAGTGTGTAAAGAGGGCGACCTTTGACCCCCTCAAAGCAAAGCAAAGTTTGGAGAGTGGATGCAGAGCCTGTGGACTCAGCTCTTGTGCACACAAACGGTTCGCCTCGTGTCTGTGTGTTTGCGCTGTTTACCTTTCATTAGAGGAGGTGATGTGTCTATTACAGTGAAAGCCCTTGAGTTCTAGTCGCGTTCGCTTTTCATTACGATTTACGTCTCTCTCCTCAGATTTAAAAAAAATCTAACATCAGGGTTCAAAAAGACACAATGTCAGTCCTGATTTAGACAAACAGACAGGTGGTGTACGTGTGAAGGTGGGAAATCTTGCAGTCATGTTGTTTTTTTTTTTTATTCCTGGTAAATCATGTTGAAGGCACTAATTTCTCACTGGAAGGACTCATAGGACCGTATTAAAATTGCTGCATTTTAAATGAAGAATAGAAAATGAGACTCTTCCAACAGCTACATTCCCCATTACAATGACAGTTCTTCATTACATCGCCATATAGCATATGTTACGAGGAGACAGCAGTATGGAGCAGCTGGCTGAACTGAGCACTCTTTGAGGAGGAAATGAGCTGTTTCTGATGTGTTCACTGAGTCTCTCTCTGTTCTTTTGAAAGTCTCCCTCGCTCCGGACTGCTGAGAGGGCCGTGGGCTCGCAGGTCGCGAGTTCACCCGCCGCACAAACACGGACCCGGTGCTCGAGAGAGCCTCAAAAGGTTTTTTAAAAAAGAGAATTCCTTGGGAAATTTGAATGGAGAAAAACACAACAAGGGGGGAAAGGGGGAGGGGGGGGGGCCTGAGTCCTTTCCTGTTATTGCTGGGTCTTTATTCCTGGTGTGAAGAGAAGGTCTCGAGGTCAGAGCGGTTGGGGATGTGTGAACTGAGAGGGGTTGAAAGGGAGCAGTGGCTGAGATTCCCAGAGGAAGCTCGATGAGGCTTGAGGAAGCCTCCGAGGCTAATCTATCATTAGCATGCTAAAGGAACTATGGGACTAAGACAGAAAGACAGACATTCACGCGCACACACACACACCGTCTGATGTTCACATTTATTAAAATGTTCACTAAACCCTGTAAGCCAATGAGAATGCATTAAATCTAGAGCAGTAACAATGAGTCTATCAATCAATCGATAGAAAATGTATCAGCAACGTTATTGATTAATTATTTAAACGCACAGTACGCAATTTCTGCCATTACTTGTTTCTCAATCAAATCAAAAGGTTCTAAGTAGAGAGGGACCATGGGAGTTGTTGTCTTCTTTGTTAAAAAAAAAAAAAAAAAAAAAAATCACTATTGCAAATGAAAATCTCAATGACTCTATGACAGAAAGTGTTCACAGACCAGGTCACGTTTTGAAGTTTTACTCACGATGTGTTTTAACGTGTGCTGACTTCCCTCCACTCTCTCGGACTCTATCCAGGAAGTTGTAATAACAGGGAGATCCGTAGTTTATTGAATTTATGGATCTTTTCTCATCAGCTCCACATAAATACACACGTTTTATCTGTTTCAGTTAATTCAAAATTAAAAACTTATGAGCCCAAGTTCTTTTTACTTGACCTTAGAACTTCTTTTTCATAGTTAGAAAGAAAGCACATGTGACAGAACTTTGAAATCCGTCAAATATGTTTTCATTCAAACAAACAGATGTTTCTTTATCTTTTTCCTCTTCTCTTTTTCAGACTCAGGATTTATCTTAGTTTTGAAGTTTGAAGTTCCCGTCGTTTATAAATGCAGAAATGTGTGTTAAGTCTTTCACCAATTTCTTGGGCAAATATTTGTTTTGGATTCCAGCTTCTCTGACATGAAGACTGTCTTGCACTTATGTCTTATTAAATTTAAAAACTTTGGGTTTTAGACTGACAAACGTGAACACAGTACGCTGGGCTCTGGGAATCTGGGAGAGACACCTTTTCACCATTTAACCAAACGACTGATCAAGAAACCCAAACGAAAATGATCGGTAGCTGCAGCCCTGATTCAATCAATACAAACTGAACCCGGAGACAGTTCATTTAGAGTAAAATAAGAGTGAACGCTGGTAGAAGAGTGTGTGAACTGACGACACGCAACAGTAATAGAAGACGCAAAGAGAAGAAAATCGCGCAGGGGCTAAAACTAAGATATCCTGATGCAAACACACACCCAGGGTGACAAATACACATGAGCGGAGTTGGATCCCGCTAGTCCATTGTATGGTAAACACAAGGTCTGTTTCAGTAATGAGGGAACCCAGTACTTTATTGATCACATGCGGTGGATCAGAGGACCTCTGTCAGTCCCTCAGAGCCCACTTTATACAGCCGGAGAACCCGACTCAATCCCCTCTCATTTACCACTTTATCACCCCCCCACACCCGCTCCTCCTGCCTCTGCATCGCAACGCGTCCTCTCCATCCATTATAGAGGTTCTCCCCTCCTTTCGCTCAGCCTCCCATCTTTTGTTGCCTCATCTCCTTTGCTGTCTCTCTCTCTCTCTCTCTCTCTCTCTCTCTCTCTCTCTCTCTCTCTCTCTCTCTCTCTCTCTCTCTCGCCGCTTCCATGTATCAGCCTCCTTATTTATGTAAATCCATTTGCTGTGAGAATGAAGCTTGTCTAATGTCCTGAACACTGCTGGATTTCATGCCATTTCTTCCCGGTAACGGCAGAATAATGAAAATGTAAATAGCGTTAAGCTGGGTAGCTTAAGACAACCTCTTAATGAAGGCAGAGAGACCGAGAGAGAGAGAGAGAGCAGAAAAGGCATTTCAGCTTCAAAAGAGGCCCGACGTCACGCGCTACAACATCACATCCAGCGAGCCGCCGAGGCATGTGTATGGGAACCAGCTAGAAGAACGGACGCTATAGGAATTTCGATATGCGTGGCATAAGAGCCGCCTTCAAATAATGTCTTTTCGAGTGACATTTCAAGTGCTACGCTCTAAAACGCCATTCATGTGTCTTTTCTCTCCCGTTTGCGTTCTTCAGGGGCTGTCCCTATGGTTGCCAGTCAATCTCGAAACAAACAATCCCAGCACCGTAATCTGCGGAGATGTTGATCTCCAGAGCAGCCGTCCACCGGTGGGATAAACCTAATATTTTGTGAGCGCCGATGATATCAATATTCCCACCACCTCGAAAACTTGTGTTACACACACACTTATCCAGGAGAGTGAGGGGGTGGCAGTTATGTAAGAGGGGATCCAGGAGGACTTCCCTTGAGCTTTTGGAGAGAGAAAGTGAAAGAAAAAAGAGCAAAGGTGACCTCTCATATGCAGCTGATGAAAAGATTGAGTCAGGAAAAGGGGGGTGGGGGGGGCGACAGAATAAACCAGGATAATTAGCGATTTCATGCTATGATTAGAAGAGAGAGAGAGTTATTGGAACAATGGAGGCAGAGAAAAGAATTAAAATATGAGATGGATTTGACTGAGGGAGAGGTTTTTCTCAACAAAGGCGAGTGCTCGTTGTCACCTTTATAAATGCCCTGCGCCTCTTTGAAGATTGTGGATCTACATGGGCCGCAGAGCAGCATGTGTGTCCTTGCTATGCAGCTCAACCTTGGGATAACTCTGCATTAGCACATCAGGCTGTTAAGTCAATCCCAGAGCTACTCAGCCAAACAGACCATTGGCTTGACCTTTGATTGTAAAAGCTTGCCAGGCTGGCAAGTTAATCCTGGAGCGTAGTAGGCCAATCAAGTTGTCAGGCCGGGATCACCGTCAATAACACGTTTAGGTCGAAGACAAAGGCACAGGGAACGCTCGATCCTCTGACGACACACCTCCACTTAATCAGATGTAAAAATCATGAAGTTTATATCCATATGTATGAGCCCAGCAGTGAGCTCCCTTTATTTAGAAAAGTTTCAAATCGATACGGAATCGGGGGAGTTTGCTGGATAACTTGTTATCGCTGCCTTTTCCCATCGATCGCCATCCGAGCCGGGGCACTTGACAACGTGAAGCGGCAGAAAGGTTACCGTGCAGTCACCAGAACCACCCACATCTGCAGTGGCACAGAGAAATGAACTCCGAGCAGACGGGAGTGGAAGAAACCGGCGCCAGCGGAGGGAACGAGGGAGGTGCTGTGGCAACGAGAGGGGTGGAAAAGAGAGCGAGGAACGCGGAGAAAGATCGAAGGGAATAAAGAGTGATGTAGAGAGAAACAGAGAGAGGGAGAGACGGAGGCAGACAGGGAGGCAGCACTATTTACGGTAGATTAGTTGTTATGGTGATAAGCAGAAGGGAAAGGAAGGGATGAAGTTGTCAGGGTGATGGGGCTGCACTGGGCTACTAATGATATGTAAAAATAACTGTGCTCAGATTTTGCCCTACCTTTGCAGAAAAAAAGAGCGAGGGAGCCACGCTAACACACAGACGCGCGCACAAACACGCGGGGACGAACGCACACACACACCACACACACACGCACACGCGCGCACACACGAAGACAAAGCAGTCTGTTGAAGCAGGCTCCTCTCATTAGCATTTGGAGACGCACTCAGATTCCTCCCCCACACTCTCAGCATGGAGATAACTTTTTTTTTTTTTGTAAGTTTTTGCTTAATGAGGGATGGTAGCTAGAAACACACAAACACCGGGGACGTGTGTGTGTGAGTGTTTATTCCTCTGTGCAGCGCTTGCAGCTCTGCGCTTCTGAAGGTCTAACAACAGCGACTGAGGGCGTATCACTTTGACAGACGGAGATGGCAGAGGACTGAGGATAATTGTAGTTTAAATGGCCTGAAGGGGTTTTCTAGCGTGCTGGTCTTTGTAGTTTGGTTGCCTGCGGTGTAACCTCTGGGTTCTCCAACGGCGTCTGAAGTCATCACTGTCAGCGCGCAATCAAACACACCTCCACACGCCAAGTGCCAACAAATATTACACCTCTTCGTCATGTCAATAAATACCAATACTGTATGTCATGGCTGAAGGTGACTAAGTACATTTACTCGAGTGGTGCACTAAAGTACAATTTTTAGGGAACTTTTACTCTACTTAGGTGTTCTTATGCTCTTAGACTTCTCATCTACTGCATTTTGACTTGGATATAGTTCTTTGCCAGACACATAGTTAAAACAGTGCTGTTCATACAGTAAAGAATGAGTCAAACCCAATATTAATACGTAGAAAATAACCTTGACCTACAATCCCAAAGCATCGGCACTTGACAAAGTACAGATGCTTATGTGTTGTCAATACACCTGCTTTACATGTTATCCTACAGCTACAAGATCCCCTTCGCTCGTTAATAATCATTTTATTAAGAAAGCTAAAATCAATAACCTTTTAAAGGGGTAGTATGTCTTCATACTAATAATGATATTGAAGGTAAAAGGACAGCAACGTATAACTCCTCAGCAAGTCCAACATAAAACTTTACTATTATTAAAATTAAGCTGTTTTATACCCAGTTAAAAACTCCTTCTTTGGGTGATATATTCTGTACATATCCTGAACACCTCTTCTGTGATATACCGATGCTGGAGAAAACTCTACTTGGGAACTTGGAACGCGCCACGTAAAGTTCAGCAATGCGCACGGGAGCTGTATGAGGATCACTGTGCCAGCATGTGACAGACACTCAAGGAAAAGTAGATATCACATCACTTACGGGTGGAGCTCTCACCTTGCTGCCGCATCACAACCAGTTAATGTGGACTAAATTGCCTTGATGTCTATAAAAGCATCTAGTGGCACTTCTCCTCATCTACTGACATTTAATTTCCTGGCAGTCTGTCTCAGTAGTATATATAAATGCGGTCGCTTAAACATAAACACACACACACACTCGAACATTAGCGCATATGCTGATAATTACATTACATTTACTTGTGCCTGTAACATGAAGGATCCCCCACAATATTGCTTCATTATCAGTGAAAGCCAGCGCGCACGGTGCTCTTATCATCTGTTTGCCTTAGACGCCCTCCCTCCTCCGCACGTCGCACCCATCATACACAAACACACATAAACACACACACACACATGCTATTTCCCTGAGAATACATTAAGTGGAGGGAGTAATATCTCAGGCAATGACGGTCTTTAAATGGAAACCGTTCTTGGGGATTTGAAGACCTGCTGTACAAAAACGACTTACCGTCGTGTGGTTTTCTGAAGTGTAACCCTAGACAGAAGTCTAACTCTTAATGTGAGTGTGTAGCACTGAAAACACTTGAGAACCTCTTGCCTCCACACTTCCAGGCACTGATGGCTTACAGCAGAGGCGCAAACCAATAATATAAATCTTTGACAGATGATGTAATCAGCAACTTCCTTGTTCTTTCGCAAACAAAACCATAAAACACAACCCTACAGTTCACCGTCCTATAAAAATCAATGCATTATAGCTTGATTGCCCGCATATGCTGGCCTATCCTAGGGCTGTGCAGCTGTTGTGAAGTGAGCGAGGAAAAAAAAAAAAGAAAAGAAAAGAGAGAGGAAAAAAAAAGCAGCTTCCTATCTACACAATGCACCATCCAGAGGCAGTCTGGCTCGCCACAAGAAAGCCATTTAATCTCCAGTAGTCTGCATGTGATCAATCTCCCAGCACAGTGTTACTGCAGCGCAGGCCATTCCTCATCATTTAGAGAGAGGGGTATTGACCAGGCCAGGGCAGCCTGCGTAGCGCATTTGTGTGTGCTGTGAGCCAACGGGGAAGAATGAACAAAACTGTCCAGCGTATATAACACATCCAGTGGTTGTTTCTCTGTCATGTGACTTCACACTAAGGTGCGCGTAGGCATGTTTAAGAGAAGCGAATGTGTGTATCACAGGGGCAGAAACAGCAGGATAACCGATGTGTATTTATGCTATGGTTGGCCCGTTCGCTTATTGATGTCTTGTGGGTTGATACAGCTGGCCATATTCTATATTTATCATCTATACATCCTAAATTAGACATTCCTGCTTCGCGGCTCACGTCAAGAAAACGGGCACCGAGGACGAGGGCAGCATTGTTAATGAGCGGCGGGTTATATAGTCTTAGCACGGTGATGCAGAGAGAGAGAGAGAGAGAGAGAGAAAAGACGGATACTGAAACTACTCTTGGATGGTAGCATCATTTTAGACATGCCAAGTGAAAGGTTCGGGGCGATCAATCCTTTAACTTGAAAGCGGCTGCAGTCATATATTTGTGTATTGGTGTGTCAATGAGGACAGTTGATCTGTCAATAAACTATTACGCGTCTTTCCTGCACGCGAATCTGGAAGCCTCGATCTGTGAGACAGGCATGACAAGTAGAGACAAGGTCTCACTACATCTTATTTGTGTAGGTCATTTAGCCCATCTGCTTGACAGACAACATGTATAGTGAGGCACATTTCAGTTTTCAAGCGCCAGTGAAATTGCACAAGTATGATTTATGAAACGATAGGGGCGCGCCTTGACAAATAAATTAAATGACTGACTGACTGGATTTTGTGTTCCTGTCCTCGCACTCATCATGAGGTTATTCCAGCGTCAGCCGCGTGGACTTCATCCCCCACACTGCCTCGGGGGCCACGTCAGATTTACAGTTATCCATGACAGGCTCTTATCAGGGATTTGGAGCGGGACTTTGCAGAGTCATCTAGAATATGGGCTGTATCGTTTTTATCCCCGCTCACAGAAACAGCAAGAGGCCAAGGTTGGGCTATCACAAGTCACAGACGGAGACGTTTTCAGATGAATAGAATCGCACGGCACATACCCACGTGCACACACACACACACACACACACACACACACACACACACACGCATACATGCCTGACATCTCCTGCTGGGATCATTGGGTAGCAATGCCCCGTCATGTCAGGGTATGTAGACAGCAAGCTGACTGCGGTGGCTTTTGGGACGCCACGCTACATTAGACCGGCAGTCACAGCTGGTACCACTGTCTGCAGCCCCGAGTCTTATCTGTTGTTACGATTAAACTTTCTGTCTGACATTGGTTGAGAATTATTATACAACAGTGCTTATCTTTAAAAAGGCCCAGTCTATAGTCTCAATTTACATACGTTGCTCCAGTTTGAGTTTAACAAAAATAAAAAGTGAAACAAATTAAGAATTCTGAATTTTGTTTTTCAACTGACATTTCTTTGCCATTTTCACAGCCATTCCAAATTTAAACACATGTAAAAAAAACAAAAAAACAAAAACACAGATCAGATGTTTCTAGCGTTCCTTGTATTAAAGTAAAACACATCAATTTCACAGTGTAAGCAGGTTCCAGTTTTATGCAGGCATTCCTTTTATTTACATTGCGCCTTTAATGCGGAGTCAATAATCCCATTAAAGGCAATTGTAACAACTCAAGCACTCCACATATTTACTGTAAGATAGTGCCTCCGCTGTGATAAGTGAAAGACATAGCAAGGCTGCCGATCTTGTACTTGAGCTGAGTGCAGAGTGTTGTTTTCCACTGCAGCATGTTCACTCATCCCTGCAGGCTGTGTTTAAAAGCCATTATTCCAGCTAACAGACCGGTCAGCAGGCCTTGGATGTGTCTACTGATGTGTATTGTCTGGCTCTCTCATGACATTTCGAGTGTATAAATGGACAAAGTGGTCATGCAGCATTTTTTTATTTTTTTTTTGTCTCCGTGTGGGACAGCAGAGGCAGAGCAAGCTGTGATGGTGCAGAGTTGCAGCTGTTGTCCGTTTATATCTTGGCAATGCGACTTGGGCCAAAGACAACACACACTGGGAGCTGTGGACCACTCTCGGGATGATCCACTACGCTCAACCTTTGACCAAATGACACTGATTGATTGGCAGGTAGTGCGAGCCGCGGCACGGTGCTCGTCTTTCTGTACACGGCGAACCATCGAGAAACACTTTGTTGCCTGAAAAAGGTTGGGAAATGATGAAAGTTTCTCAAAGGTATGACAAACTATCAAACACACCACAGTATCACAAACTTTATACAATTCTGGGATGGGCTGTCATAAATCTGTGTGGTGTAGCTGTGTTAAAACGCCTCCTAATTGGGTTTAGTTGGTGAGCTAACGAGCTTGCTAGCTAAATGTGACTGATTGATTAATGTAGCTTGCTAGGTTGGTACGCTTTAATCATGTACTGACTAAGTTAAAGACATGAAACAGGGATTTTCTGATCTGACCAGATCTTAAACATCCAATGATGCTCTCTGCTTTCGGCACAAAATGACTCAACGTGTGGCAGGCAGCCTTTGGCCACATGGCACCGAGGCATTTTGAAGATGTAATTGTGCAGAATTGCAGCCAAACACCGGTGGTGACAATGGGACACGAGAGAGATAATTCAAGAGCCTTGCGAACAGCGCTGGGTTGTGTGATTTTGTGACACTGGCCAGAGCCGTAATTGACGGTCATGTGAAGAGTTGAGAGCCAAAAAGACCAACTGAAAAGCAATAATCATTTGGTCTCATCGGAATTCTTATTAAGCTATTTCAATGGATTTTTTTCTCTCATCCCTTTAACATGTGTGTGCACTGAGTCAGCGGTGAGTTTGCCTACAATAAGAAAGCCCAAAGAATTTTCAGTGAAGGCAACCGATGAGCAACATTATCCAGAATAAATGTGGGACCATCGTGAAACAGGGCACCCCCGTTCTATTAATCTGCAAGTTTCCTTGGGAGGTAACTGTGGAAACTGGGAAAAAGATTATGGGTGATACTTCCCATGCTTGGCGGAAGTAGCGTGAGTAAAAAAGTATCATAGTAAATGATGCACCGGCTGCACTCTCAAGGCAACAGAAGTGCGAGCTAAGTGGGCTAAACAATAGTGTGTGTGTGTGTGTGTGTGTGTGTGTGTGTGTGTGTGTGTGTGTGTGTGTGGTGTTAGTATTCACTCAAGTATTCACTCATTTAAGATCTTCATGAAGGATGGATGAAGGCATGCGACACTCATGTATCATGACTATAACAATCTTCGGTTAACAATGCACAAAAAATCTATATCACCCCACTGAGCACACAGCCATCAAAGCAGAATTAACGGCTATTACTGAAATAGCATTGGTTCCACAGTGTAAAGCCCCATGGGCTGACCCCACAGTCCAATGGGACTTCACAGTTCTGTGTGTATTTCAGAGGATGGAATGTGGTGACATATTTTGATGCCTCCGCTTGAAGACCATCTGAATCCATCGGGCTGTGAGTGTGATTTTTGCCGCTGGATCAAACGAGGAACTTGAATTGCCACTAGTTTCCAAGAATGTCTCTTGCCTCTGACAAAGCACAGTCCAATTTAGAGCACATCCTTTCATATTTTTCAGCTCCAAGTGGCCACTTTTCAGAGCTTTGATCAAGTTCTGAACCCCTTTCTTCCAAACCCTCTCTGGATAATATCATTTTGACTTGTAATTGGGAACAAAACATGCTGAGCACGGCCTCTGCCCTGATGACAGTCAGGACTCAACCCGAAAAGCAAGGTGCACAGTTGAGCAGGGGATATTACTTCGGATGACACCAAGTGTATTTGAGAAGACTAAGGGAAATCTGTCTGCCCAAGGCCCAGATCTAAAGAGGAACAGTAGTTTATTCGGTTGAACGGTTACTATTGCCGGTCCATCCCCAACTTCACACAGTGGTCATTTTCTTGACTGATCTCTGCTGAAAGTCTGATTCAGTCCAGTGGGCAGAGCTGACAGGTGTGTGAGGAGGATGTGTCTAATTTAGTTTTTTGTTTTTTTTCCCCAAACTTTCTCCAAATCCATACAGTGGACAAAGGAGTGGAAGCTTTTTTTTTTCCCCCCCAGGATAGACAGGTAGTGACGAGGTGGTCACTTCCCAGTGCTTCATCCATGAGGACACTTAAATGGCAAAACAAAGCAGCAGCATATGATGCTTAAAATGCCCTCAGCTATAATTTTCAATGCAAGGTTGGAAAAATAACATTTGCTTTTTCTTAATCCTATCTGTTTGTAATAATACTGCTGTATAGTCAATATCAATCAATCCATTGTTTTTAATCGGTCAGTAATACATACAATGAATGATTTTACTAATAAATCGATGCAATGTCTTTGTGACTTTATCACAGTTAACAGTCTTGTCTCCAATTTTTCTATTTTGTCTTACAGCAGCCATGAAAATGGGAATCAATCA